>NC_141159.1:84315464-84508212 GCF_053477565.2 Lygodium microphyllum | reverse complement strand
ATGAAGAGTACTATAGATTATGGGCTATTTTATGAGTATGGGAAATCCCTTTACTTGACAGGTTACACTGATGCTGATTGGGCTGGTTGTGCCTATGATAGGAGGTCAACCAATGGTTTTGCATTTGGCTTGGGCAGTAGTATGAGCAGCTGGAGTAGTAAGAAATAGCCTACCATTGCTTTGTCTAGTACGGAAGTAGAATACAGGGGTGTAACATTAGTGGCATGTGAAGCAATTTGGTTGATGTTATTGCTGAATGACTTGGGGATACAATTGGACATCAATGCTAGATTGCATTGTGATAATCTTAGCAGTGTGATGTTAGCTAGCAATCTCCTATATCATGCTAGATCTAAACATATTGAGGTTCATTATCATTTCATAAGAGAAATGGTACTTGTAGGGCAGATTGACTTGTTGCATGTGAAAATGGAAGACCAGGTAGTAAATATCTTTACCAAATCACTTAGTAAAGAGAAGTTTGTCTACTTTACTTGGAGTTCAACAGTTAGTTTGAGCTTGAGGGGGAGTGTTGAGACTTCAAGCTCAACTGCTCATATATGTATGTGTGTGTGACCGACATTACCTTTGGCTCCACTTTGTCTCTCTTATCTTTGAACACATATGTGAGATGGGCTATCACCTTTGGGATCTATAGGTGGGAAGGTTATTTACAACCATGATGTCATATTCAATGAGAAAAATATGCATATGAGACCACAATAAGTAGTTCAAATATGCAATGTGATGTTTTAGGAGCAATTCAATTCCACTTAGACAACCTATTGCAACTACTAATGATGTAGTGGGCCCATGATCTACCTATTGTGCAAGATCATAATGTCAAATAGAGAGGAGAGGCCATGCAAGCTCTAAAACTAGTCTTGAGATGCTCCCCTAGAGCCTCACATCCTCTTGATCATTTTGATCCCTTTATTAGTTGCTAAGGGTTTAAGTAAGAGAAGGGAGTTGACTTTGATCTATACTTGTACTAGATGAATGTGAAATTAACTTTCTTTCATGAGGACTTGCATGAGGACATTTATATGCAATAGCCTAAGGGCTTTGAGAAAAAGGGGAGGGAAAAGCTAGTATGCAAGTTGAGGGAGAGTCTTAATGTACTTAAGTAGCCACCTCAGGAATATTATCATAATTTTGACACCTTTATGCATTCACAGGGTTATTTATGCACTGATATGGATCCATGTCCTTACATAAAGAAGGCTCATGATGGTAGCCTTATCATATCGGTACCATATGTTGATGACATGATGATTTCTTTTGGAGTGCTTATGATGAGTTGGATGTTTTGAAAAATCAATTCAAGAAGAGCTTTTGAGATGAAGGACATGGGGAAGGCCTCTCATATACTTGGTATGGGTGTTACATATAATCACTCTAAAGGGACTCCTCTACTTGTCCAAAAATGAGTACAAGGTGAAAGCATGTATAGGTGGATTGCTTTTGGTGCTTTAGAGTAAAAAGTTTTTGGAGTTTAAAAAGTGGATGCTTTAGGCTTTTGAGATATAATAAATAGTGGTCCCTCAAATACAATATGTTGAAAGAAAAGTCTTAGACAATGTGTGAAAATAAAGGCTAGTATGTTTCACAACCACTTTATACTCTTACGTACCAAGCTTGTAATCAATGTAAACATTCACTGCCAGCTCTTTCTCTCTCTCATCTCTACTTTGTAAAATATTACACGGCGCAGCGAACAGAATCTGAGAAAGAGATAGAGAGTACACAACAGATAAGAGGAGAATCAGTAAAATTCTTTAACTCCAAACAACTGATACAAAGATGGCTCTGTCCACCCGTGCGCTTCCACTGTGTGAAGCTTAGATGGCGATCTAGACAGAAGATAGGTGAAGAGCTTAAGGCTAGCTGGAACAACAACTCTGACTGGGTGAAAGATGAGTGTGAGATGGCTGCGAAGGGGTTTAGCTTTTATAGCCCGCGAAGGTCGTTAGGTCGGCCTGCTGACCGACCTACCATATGAGCCTCCACTAGTCGGCCAGGGACCCCCCAGCCAGGGGCCGCTTCCGCGGCCCCCGGACCCCACAATAGGGGCCCCTTTTAACTCCCTTACCACGCAACTCAATGCAATGTGCCTCGAGTTGCTACCAGCTTAACCACTCTGTCTAACCCAAAGATTAGACCCACAACAGTCACCTTTTTGCCATCCGGTCACATAGACCTCATCTGATATACAAGTCAGGACTCAACCAATGTCCGTGCTCACATTTGGCTTCTCCTCATAATGGGGGCCTTACAACTTTGAGCACCATGGATCATTGGTAGCACCTAATGAGGGTGGGGCATTGATCATATCTAACACCCCCCCTCAATGTCCACCCATAGGTGAACTATCTCCTCGGCCCAATGCCGAGTCTCTGAAGATGAACTTGAAGCAGATCCTTCGTAAGTGCTTTGGTGAAGATATCTGCTCCATTCTCCTCTGTTGGACAGTAGACCAATTCCACTATCCCATCCTCCATCAAATCACGCACATAGTGATACTGGATCTCTATATGTTTGGTGCGTGCATGAAACACTGGATTTTTGGCAATGGCGATGCAACTCTGATTGTCACATCTCAGCACAGTTGGTTCTTCATCCTGCACTCCCATATGCCATAGAATCCTTCTCAACCATACGGCCTCACATGCAGCAAAACAAGCTGCCTTGTACTCTGCTTCGGTAGAAGACAATGCCACTGTTGGTTGCTTCTTACTAATCCAAGAGAAAATTCCTGAACCCAAAGAGAAACAATAACCAGAAACTGACTTCCTGGAATCAATGTCTCCTGCCCAATCTGAGTCACAGTTCCCCACAAGAGAAGTTCCGAAACTGTATGTGATACCATAGTCAAGAGTTTTCTTCAAGTATCTGAGCACCCGCATCCCAGCCTTCCAATGACTCTCATGAGGTTTGTTTGAGAACCTGCTCAAAACACCAACAGCAAAACTGATATCTGGTCTGGTGTTACACAAGTAGATTAGACTGCCGACCAACCTCCTATACCTCCCAATGTCTGCTAGTGCTGATGTATCCTCAACGGATAACTTTACATTCACCTCCATAGGTGTAGCTATCTCCTTGCACTCGGTCATGCCAAATGCCTTCAAGATCTCCCATGCATACTTCTTCTGAGAGATGAAGATCTTTCCTGGCTCTTGCCAGACTTCAATCCCCAAACAATAGTGCAGCAAGCCCAAGTCTGTCATTTCAAACTCAAAACTCAAAGCCTTTCGAGTTTGGTTGATCATATCTTCATAGTCACCTGTAATAAGAAGGTCGTCCACATATAGGACAATCACTACAGACTTTTTACCATCCCTGTAAACATACAAGTTAGCATCTGAGGCACATCTTTTGAAGTTTAGGTTTAAAAAGAACCTATCTATCCGCTGGTACCATGCTCTGGGGGCTTGTTTCAGCCCATACAATGCCTTCTTCAGTTTACACACTTTGTTCTCAGAATGGGGGGCCTCAAACCCTGGTGGCTGAGCCACGTACACCTCCTCCTTGAGGTCACCATTTAAGAACGCTGACTTAACATCCATTTGGTACACTGGCCACTTCTTGTGGGCAGCCACTGCAAGTACCGTGCGAATAGTGGTCATTCTGGCAGTTGGGGCAAATGACTCTTGAAAATCAAACCCTTCAACTTGTGAAAATCCTTGGGCAACCAGTCTAGCTTTGTACTTTTCTAAGGTACCATCAGCCTTGTACTTTACCTTCCAGATCCACTTGGTGCCAATAATCTTCCGCTTTGTTGGCCGATCCACTAGCTCCCAAGTGTCATTCTTCATTATGTTGTCATACTCCGCCTGCATAGCAGCCTTCCATGATGGATCTGCAAGTGCTTCTTCTAAGTCAGTTGGCTCCTTTACTTCTCTCATAATCTCAACCATCAAGGCCATGTTGACTATGTGAGCAGAAGCCCTCCTTTGCTCCTCTATTCTCTGAGACCTCCTTGGTCGGTCTGCCTTCTCCTCAACAGATGCAGGCCTAGGATTATTGTGGTCATAGAGCTGCTTCACCCCGCGCGGCAATGGCTTTTCCGGTGGGGTGATGTCAGGTTGGTGAACTTTTTCCTCATCATCTGAAGATGATGCTTCCTCCTCCTTAAGGATAGGGATAGCTCTTGGGACAGGTTCATAGTGGACTACTTCTTCGCTTGATGATAAAGTGGAAGACCTTGCCTTCTCCTCCTCCACTGTATGCGGCTCCTCCTTGAACACCACATCACGGCTCGCGATGATCTTCTTTGCCTCTTGGTCATATAACTTGTAAGCCTTCTGCTCATCACTATAACCCAAGAAGATACATTTTCTGCTTTTTGGTTGTAACTTGTTTCTCTTCTCATCTGGAACATGTGCATAACATTCACATCCAAAAATTCTGAAATGTGAAAGAGATGGTTTCTTACCAGTGTAAGCCTCATGAGGTGTTTTTCCCTTGAGAGCCTTTGTGTAGCTCCGATTTAGAATGTAGACTGCAGTATTAACAGCTTCAGCCCAAAAATGGTTAGGCAATCCCTTGCCCTTTAGCATGCATCTTGCCATCTCCACAATGGTACGATTCCTGCGTTCCACAACACCATTCTGCTGAGGTGTGTGAGGCGTCGTCAATTGACGCTTGATCCCTTTGCTCTTGCAAAAGCCTTCAAACTCCTTTGAGTTGAACTCACCACCACCATCTGTTCTAAATTTCTTCACACTTTTCCCTGTTTCATTCTCAACAAGTATTAGCCATTCTTTAAACTTACCAAAAGCTTGAGCCTTATCACGAAGGAAGTACACCCACATCTTCCTACTGTAGTCATCGACAATCAACATAAAATAAGAAGATCCCCCCAAGGCCTGTGTAGGCATCTTACCACACAAGTCAGCATGCACCAACTCTAGAGGAGCATGTGCTCTATTCTTGCTTTCTTGTGGAAATGCCTTTCTCTGTTGCTTGCCCATCATACAAGCTTCACATGGTTCCTTCAATTCAGTTATTGTAGGTAGGTGAGCAACCATACCTTGCTTTTGCATCTCCTTCAATACTGCAAATCCGATGTGTCCAAACCTTTCATGCCAAAGCTTACTTGTGCCCACTCCAGCGGTGGCTGTAAGAGCACTTAGCTCATACAGGTTGTTCCTTCTTTCTCCTTTGCCAACAATTGTGCCAGCACTATCAATAATTTCTGCACCTGTCTTCTTGAACCTCACTTCATGACCAAGATCAGTTATGGCAGCAACTGATAAGAGATTTCTCCTGATTTCGGGAACATACAACACATTTGAAAGCTTTTTGACTTCACCATTTGCAGCAACAAAAGAAATAGTACCTGTGCCCGCAGCAGGGCATTTAGCATCATTTCCAACCGTCACAGTGATGGATTCTTGTAGAGGCTGCATAGAACTGTATAGACCTTTCTTGTTGGTCATGTGACGGGAGGCCCCACTATCCAACACCCAAGAGTCAGTGGTAGATTCTTCTTGCGCCGAGGAGCACACTTCCTCAATGGTCGCCATGAATAATTCCAACTCTGCTTCAGCCGTATTGGCTGTCTCTTTCCCTTTAGTTTTAAGGGTACCATTCTTTTCATCTGCCTTCTTGACACGACAATCTGCAATTGCATGTCCTTTCTTCTTACAGTAGAAGCACTCTCCTTGAAACTTCTTCTTGCCGCCCTTTTTCTTTTTGTCACCATCATTTTTGGTGGAGGAAACACCTTTTCCTTTTGCATTGGCAGAGAATGCAGCATCTCCATTGTTGCTTCCTTCTCGGGCTTTCAGCCTCAACTCCTCCTCCATTAATAATGCACAAAACTCCTCAAAAGTCAAAGCTTGAGGTCTCACCTGAGTATTAAGGGCAGTTACTAGTCCATCAAACTTTTGTGGACAAATCCGAAGACACCTCCGAGCTAGCTCTTCGCTAGTCTTTTGTATCCCAGCGCCAGCCATCTGGTCGCGCAGATTCTTAATCCGAGTGATGAATGCTTCAACCGTCTCTCCTTCAGCAAACTTCTCCGCTGCTAGTTGATTCTCCAAGTTTTGAATCCTTGTTTGGTTTCGTGTTTCATACTGACTCCTTAGTACATTCCAAGCCTCTGACGCTTTGGTTGTATGCTGAATCAGAGTCAAAACACTGTCAGAACAGCTTGTAACTAAGGCACACAATGCATCTGCATTCCTTCGTTTCCAAGCTCGTAGAAGATCTGCATTCGGAGGAATCATCACACTAGGATTTGATGGGTCGGGGGTAGGCTGTGGTTCTGCGTCAGTCCCCAGCACAGTCTCCAGAAGCTCATAAGAATCAAGGATAGTTGTAATTTTGAACTTCCACAAGGTGTAGTTTGTACCATCTAACTTGCCTTCGCTGAAGGTTGGTGGACGAATCCTCAGTGTTTGAATAGCCGGTACAGCAGCACCACCTCCTGCACCGCTTCCTGATGCGCCAGAACTGCTTCCCGGAGTCGACATCGTTTCTCTTTGCTGTTGAAGCCTTTGCCTCTTGCACGCTCTCCGATCTCTAGAGCCCCCTGGGCTCTGATACCATGTAAAATATTATACGGCGCAGCGAACAGAATCTGAGAAAGAGATAGAGAGTACACAACAGATAAGAGGAGAATCAGTAAAATTCTTTAACTCCAAACAACTGATACAAAGATGGCTCTGTCCACCCGTGCGCTTCCACTGTGTGAAGCTTAGATGGCGATCTAGACAGAAGATAGGTGAAGAGCTTAAGGCTAGCTGGAACAACAACTCTGACTGGGTGAAAGATGAGTGTGAGATGGCTGCGAAGGGGTTTAGCTTTTATAGCCCGCGAAGGTCGTTAGGTCGGCCTGCTGACCGACCTACCATATGAGCCTCCACTAGTCGGCCAGGGAATATTCCAGGGAATATTCCCTTTACCACGTAACTCAATGCAATGTGCCTCGAGTTGCTACCAGCTTAACCACTCTGTCTAACCCAAAGATTAGACCCACAACAGTCACCTTTTTGCCATCCGGTCACATAGACCTCATCTGATATACAAGTCAGGACTCAACCAATGTCCGTGCTCACATTTGGCTTCTCCTCATAATGGGGGCCTTACAACTTTGAGCACCATGGATCATTGGTAGCACCTAATGAGGGTGGGGCATTGATCATATCTAACATACTTGATATCAACACACACACAAACACACACACACACACACACACAAAGCTAACTAAAGAAACCTATTTCTTAGCTAGAAGTTGATCCACTTTACTATGTTTGTGGGATGTTATAGCCCCCTGCTTGTGCATAGCATGTAGTTAATACATGTGTGACTACATATAGGTTTGAAGGTTGTGCAATTATCATGCATATATTATGGGTTGCATGTATGCTAGTAGGAACCATCATTCATGCTGTGAAAGGGTTGTCTTTAAGATATTGTATTTTTATGATTGTTTATATGAATTAACATTCATCATGTAGATATTGTATTTTGTGAGTACTTTCAGGATGAAGAACTAGGCTGCAAAAGCATATTCCTCAAACTTAGGGAAGGGTATGCCTCGAAAGGGAAAGAACATTGCATTATGGAATAGGATGATAGGTTTGTGAAATACACACACATTCGTGTGATTGATATCCTTGCATTGCAAAAGAGGCATGCATGGTGGATCCGTCTATTTAAATTTAGCAAAAGAGTCATGAGTGGAAAAATGCTAGTATTAGTCTCTGTTTACATTTGGTATAAAGGCTAAAAGAATATAGTGCTTAGAATTAAGACTATAGAATATGTATATACACATATAAACTTTTCTTTCTCATATATATAGAAAAGGTTGTCCAAAATATAGATTTTGGATACTATTATAAATCTTTATTATAAGAGCACTCTAAAGTGGTTCTCATGTTTAGATAATATTGGTATTCTACTTGTGTAGAGTTGTAGAATACCACTAGAAAGTGGTAAGAGTCCACAAAAAATTGATTCAACCATTGAAAAGTGGTAAGACGCTACTAAAAAGTGATAAACACCATGAGAAAGTGGTCACCACCATGAAAAAAGTGGTGTCTACCATGTAAAAGTGGTGCCCATCACTAAAAATTGGTGTGGAGTAGTAAACAGTGGTACCCACCATAAAAAAGTGGCATCTATCGCTAAAAAGTGCTAGGCAACCACTTCTTCATAATGTCTTACATAAAACATGGTAGCCAGTATAAAGTAGTGGTGTCTACTATTAAAAAGTAGTAGGCAATTACTTTTTGATAGTGTCTTATAACTTTTTAGTGGTTCCTGCCACTAAAAATTGGTATGCAATAATAAAAGTGATATACACCACAAAAAAGTGACATTTATCATTAAAAAGTACTAGGCAACTACTTTTTGATGGTATCTTACAACTTTTTATATTCGTACCACTAACAAGTGGTTATATGCAGGAATAAAAAGTGGCACACACCATTCAAAAATGCCGTCTACAACTAAGAGTGCTAGGCAATCACTTTTTGATTGTGTCTTATAACTTTTTACTGGTTTCAACCCCTAAAACATAGTATGCAATAATAAAAGTGGTAAACACTACAAAAAAGTGGCATCTAATACTAAAAAGTGTTAGCTTTAACTTCTAAGTGGAGTATGAAGGGAATGAGTCTTGAAGTTGAAGCATCGAGCAAAAGCAAGAGTTATGGTGGAAAGAGAGAGAGAGAGAGAGAGAGAGAGAGAGAGAGAGAGAGAGAGAGAGAGAGAGAGAGAGAGAGAGAGAGAGAGAGAGAGAGAGAGAGCTCTGCTTCAGCGTAGAGCTAATGTCTGTCTCAAGGCTCAAGCTACATTGAGAGAGAGTGAGAGAGAGAGAGAGAGAGAGAGAGAGAGAGAGAGAGAGAGAGAGAGAGAGAGAGAGCCTGTGTGAAACCCAGGAGGGGGGAGAGAGGAATACACAGCCTTCACATGCCCCCTCGTTCTGGGTATCTCCTCGTTTTTTCATACAGAAAGTATACTCACACGTGCCCCAGCTCCACGCAGAGAGACTGAGGAGAGAGAAAATGACTTGTAGGAGAGAGAAAACACACACACACACACACACTCTCTCTCTCTCTCTCTGTCTATCTCTGGAGGGTTGCACCACCTCTGTGATACCGTCCCCGTTCGCTTCTTGTCGGAGACCGACAGCACGCAATTATTCATTTTTTTCCTTTCTCAAATTAAGCCTTTTTTATGCTATGTTTTGCGGCATTCGTCTAGCCACGTCACACATGCCCGTACCGAAAAGATTCATCACACCGTTCCAACTTCCAAAAGACGTCCAAAGAAAATTATTATAAATCATAATAATTAAATATACACTAAAATAAATGAAAATAAATCTAAATAAAATTTAAATAAACAGTATTAATTTCATTTAATTAGAAAAATATAATTAAGTAGTAATAAAACATTTTTGGTTAATTAAATAGAAAATTGAGTGAAATAAATTAGTTGAAGATTTTATGAGGATATGCAAATGTATCTAAATATGAAAAACTTATGCATTCACAGGGTTATTTATGCACTGATATGGATCCATGTCCTTACACAAAGAAGGCTCATGATGGTAGCCTTATCATATTTTATTAATAAAGTAAAATAAGCAAGAAAATAAATTTTAATAATAAATCAAGAAAATTATTATAAATTATAATAATTAAATATACACTAAAATAAATGAAAATAAATCTAAATAAATATTATTAATTTAGTTTAATTAGGAAAAATATAATTAAGTAGTAATAAAACATTTTTAGTTAATTAAATAGAAAATTGAGTGAACTAAATTAGTTGAAGATTTTATGAGGATATGCAAATGTATCTAAATATGAAAAACTTGATGTTATGTATGTGAATATATAAGGGATGATTATGCGTGATTGGTTGGAAAAGTTGGATATGCTACATGGAGATTGATTGTTTACCTCTTGTTGGGATGATTATCCTAATATTTCCATGTTGCAGTGGATTATATATACAAAATCAATGAATCTAGAATTTCAACACATTGGAGGGAAAAGGCAACCCAATGGCAAATATATTGTCTAGAGTTAGGTGCAATGATAATGAGGAGATGATATGGCTGATGATAATGATGTTGAAGTTGCAATTTCTATGTTTGTTCATGATTGTCATATTTCTTTAGTGGAAACTTTTTCAAACAAAGAATGGCTAAAGATTGAACAATATTTGAGAATCTTTGCTAGGAGAGATCAATGGAGTGATGATGAGTTCAAAAGAATCATGAGAAAAACATACAACTACTTTCTAAAGAATGGCTTACTTTGTAAACATGTTATCACATGAGTGATGATCAGAGAAAACCCCCTAGTCGCAACCCAAAGACATGAGAGAAAAGGAGCACCTGTTTAGGTTAGTGGCTTGGTGCTAGCCTCTAACAACTCAAAATCTAGTTACATCAATCTAAGTAGCTATCTCCAAGATGCAAGAGAGCTCAACAATTCGAGATTCTTTCCCCAACACCACCACCAAGTCAGCCAACATAAGCACTACCATTCACTTAAGCCTTTCAATCTTGAGCACGCATGTATTTCATAATATAAGAATTCTTCCAAATTCTAATTGCAAAAGTGTTTTTTATCAAGATATTCTAAACCAACATGAGCAATAGCACATCAAGCAAACTATCCAACTAAAATGAATGTTGGTCTAATTCACTTGCCCTTTATGTAACCCAACTCCTTATTGATTATGGGTAATTTTAGCTCGTCATGAAGAACTAGTCCAAATAGCAGTAAAGCACACCCCGCCAACTCACAAATATTCAATTATCTTGATGGTATCAACCTTGGCATTTACAAAAACTACTCATGATCTTAAAGCATGTGACTATCTTACAAGTTTTTTTGTCTTCTTTTGCACTCCAACCTCCTAAATCATGCCGAGTCCATCTCCCATAGCAAAAAACACATGTTGTGAATTGCCTCAGAACTCACTTATCAACTTCAAAGATCATGGCATCACCCCTTACATGCGTTGTCTCCAGCTACCTCCACATGTTGATTGTCTCCATAGTCACCTTTATGGCCAACAAATTCTCTAACTTGTCATAGCACCCATGATATCACCCTGTTGTTTCATGATTATGATATGGAAATTTTATGTGCTGCCTCTAAAAGATGCATCCACATGCTTGATGAGGACGAAGAAGCTATTTGACATGAGGACTATAGTGCACTCTTCACCAATCGGCATCACACAATGTGCTCATATCATGTTGCCAAAGAAGCCATGCCCATCCCTTCAGACGTTGACGGCCCTCCTGCAACTCACTACTTGGGCTGCAACATAAAACATATGGCATTAGTCAATCTACACTCCCCTATTAACGCAACCGCCTTGATGATAGTCACGTAAACTCCTTCTGCAAGATCTTTGATATTGCGTCTTCTTCAAACACATTGATGTAGCTCTCTTGGCCATAGCTTCCACACGTAGCAACGCTTCCACCCCCCATCCGAGACAACGACCCATCACCCTCGTTTCATAGTGACTTCCCTCAAGGAAACCTTACGTTTCCTAAGCTTTTCATTGGCTAAAGCTTCATAGCCTTAGCTTTTTCAATCCTTTCTTTATCAGTCCCACTCTTCTTTTGGTACCATATTTTTCATACTTTTCTATAAAATCAAATTTTCTTTGAAAAATACTATATCATGTGTTGTATTCTTATACCATCTATCCATCAAAACCTCGATGTACTCAAGGTAGACAATTGGTCAATGTTTTCATGATTTTCAATATCCAGTGCCTCTTAGAAAATATACGTTGCGTTTTGAAATAAATCATGCAGATGCTAAACCCTTAGCCATGCCAAAGCAATATTGTACAATTAACTACCTACTATACCAGTCAACATAGAATAATTGATTCCTTATGTCTAGCTTGCATGCTAGTTTGTGCCATGAGCTCCCATGAAAATGGGTGACAACATGAAGCGCAAAACCATTAGGAAAAATTTAAGGTCTAGCCTTTTAGGGTGGGTGTACAGAGAGAGAGAGTATTCTAAACTAATAGGAGTAAAGTCCTTGTAAACCCGAAGTCATGGGAGTAGGTGTCCCTATAAGTGTGACAAATCCTGGAGGTGACAATAGTATCCGCTAGACCGAAGAGATGGAGACATTGCATTGGTGCCTCCACAACACCCACTTGAGCCACCTTGTAGTACAAAAGCGAGGAGTAGCAATCCTCTCTAGAACCGGCCATGGAATCATAGCACCCACATATCTGGAGAACCCCCCAAAACCACTCCCTCCATCCGAGGCCAATATAGAGCGTCGACCTTGTCTACTAGAAATCAAAGCATCGGAGCATGCCAAAGTAGACCTCATAGAACGGCATGATGATGTTTGTGATAACTCTTGGTCCACCATATCTCTAAATCAGGCCATTTAATCTGGAGACATACATGTGAATATCTCTTGCAAATCCTCATCGGTCATCCCTCAACTCATCCTAGTCTCTCTGGGTATCGTCAAAGATAACTTCATAGACAGAGAATGATGTCATCATAATCAATATAAGGATCTAGGTAAAGCATGACAATATAACTTTGAAAAAAATGATGCTGATTGAAACACATATACTAAAGTATCCTTAAAAGCGAATAATCAACAAATTGAGCAAGCGGATGCAAATAAGACCCAGTCTATGTCCCCATGTCAATCTCTTAGCATAGCTTAGTGTATATTAGAAGGTCTAAAGATAGGTCACCATAGAAAGAGGAGTCCACTTCATTCTCCAAACATTCATGGCCTCTTATCTCTTCGTCTATGTTACCTATGCATGTCTCCCTTTCACACTCCAAGCCCTCTTTGCTTTCCACCCTCTACAACATCGACCCCTCCACCTACATACTCTCGTCGTCTCTGACATTGGGAACATTTCTTTTATCATACACTCGCGCACTCTGAGGAGTTGACAACAAAACATACCACCATCAAGGTTGTCATGGATTTGGATAGAAGATTACCTATTCAATATCATATATAAGAGTGAATCAACATTTATGATTGTTTTGTGTCATGTAAAAATTAAAAAAAATAGGTATGCACATGCACACAATGGCTTGGCAGGACAATTGTATTGCGTAAATCTATCCATTTTTTCTTGAAATGCATTTCTAGAAATCCAAATGCGCCTCATCAAATGGTTGCCCCAACTCCTTCCAATACCACTTTAAACCACTATATATTGAATATGATCATGGAGAAGCTATGGTAATCTATTGAGATAACACTTTGCTAGTTTCCAAAACAATCCATCTCATCTACTATTGTATTCAGATCGGTGGCCCACCGTCAGCTCTCTTGTGCTCGAACTTTACCATGATACCACAATCCTTTGTGGAGTGCATTTTGTTGATGTGCTCAACATGGAAATATCACCCGTGCAACCATGCCACATTGTAGATTTTGTATTGTATACCAAAAAACGGTTAGATTAGTTATTGTGCATAAAATCTAAATACAACAGCAAATGAAGCATGCAGTCACCTTCAAACTACATCCCCTCGAGAATTCCCACTCCTTTGGTAGAGACCTCTACCCCTTCATAAGAAGCTATGATCAAATTTCCACGTAACCACTGCATAGACATAAAACCATGGCATCTCCTCCATGCCCTCAGGATATCAAAGCAATCGATGGCATGTATTACGTCAAAATTTAGATCGTGCTTCTTCTTGGTCTTTTTTGGTCTACTCGTATTTGAGAAATGAAAAATGATGTATGCTCCAGGAAGATATGTCTTGAATCTCATATGCACAATGAGGAGAGTGGAACAATCCAACTACTATAAAGCATTGTACTTGACTATCACTTTCTAGATGAGTAATGTAATATCATGATGCTTTGTACTTTCAGATAGTGTCATCATCATTGTCAATCTCTTACATAAGATTGTGTTTATGAGTCCATGATTCCATCTTGGAACCTAATTCACTTGTGTAACAGTTGGTCTATTCATTGTCCATGTCACTATGAATCTAGTCTTCAGTTTCCAACCTCCATAGCTACCATGCTCTAGATCCATGGTCTCTTTTATGGTATTAGAGATTTGCTGAGCATGGCTTAGCTCCTCTTTGCTCTTCTAGTCCCTCTTCATCTTTGGTCAGATTAGTACTTGCTCAAGATCTCATCTTCCACTTCTATCTTCAATTTAACTTCAGAGCTGCCATAGCCTTGCACTTGCCCTACTTTGAGCTCTTAGATCTCTTCAACCAAGCAAGATCTTGATAAGATTCCTTCAAGAGTCTTCTGTTCCTTCTCTTAGAGCTCCTCACTATCACCTCAAAGGATCTTGACATTGCTTTCTACACAGCCCAACATTACTCAAATTCGAAGTTGCTGTCCAAATTGCGCCATATCTTGTTTGTACTGTCGATTCTTATTCTATATAGTGCAATTTTGTCCATGACCATTGGGCATTGAAATCTCCATACCTAAGCTATCTCCCGCTAAAAGGGTTTCTCAAATGATTCATTGTACAAGCTGCCTCAACCAAAAAATTAGACACTTATTGTGAAAACCCTAATCCGCCATAGCCAAGTAATCTTCAAGCTCCTTTCCACTCCATTTTTCCTATTGTTTTAGTCAACTGAAGCCTCCTTCTCTCAGATCTAAAGTTTCCAGCAATTATAAAACCTCAAGAAGAAGATTTGAACAACCCACTTGAATTCAAGTAGTCCACCTAAAGATCAAGAAGACCATCTGAAATAAGGCAACATTAAGCCTGAATTCAAGCTAGTATCTCTTGATACTAACCTAGTACTTCTTGGCACCCGTGTTTCTTGACACTTCCAATAACAATTCATTTTTTGGTTTTACTTTAGCTCTTGCAATGACAAACATGAAGATTTTTAATGTGGAATGCCCAACTGATTAAATCTCTTGTAAGCTTCAATCTCATTGTAAAAGGATAGACATTGCTCGAGTATATTCATGGTAAGACCTCTTTCAAAAATTGAACTTGAGAAAATGGCCAAATTCATGGTGAAGGATTTCATGCATGGAAAGAAAAGATAATGTACCATCTCATGAGGAATGACCTCACAAATCTAATTGAGGATGATGTAGGAGATGCAGATAGCAAGAAGGAAGATGATGACGATTGGTTCATTGAAAAGGTCCAACTTAAGACAATAGAGTGGAAAAAGATGAACGACAAAGCTCTAGGCATCATTGCTTAGCGACTATCTGATGATGTATTGCATCATATCTCCAGCATCAAAGATGCAAAGAAGGCATGGGATGAGCTTGACAGGATCTTCGAAACTCAAGCTAAAAACTCCAAGGTAAAACTACTCATGCAATTCTACAAACTGGATGTAAAAGACAGTTCTTCTATGACCATGCACATTAATAGGTTTAAGAGCCTAAAAACTCAACTTACTACTGTAAAGAAGAACATTGATGAAGATGAAGCCATAACAATATTACTAGCAAGTTTAAATCAAGAGCCATATGAGAGTCTTGTATCTACCTTAAGTAGTGTTCCAAATCTCTCACTTAAGGGCATTGACCACTCTCTACTGGATGAAGAAAACAAACATAAAAACAAAGGTGCAAAGGGAGTTGTCTCAACATAGAAAGACAATCTGTTGTACACCAAAGGAAGTTATGGACCTAAAGGCCAAGGCCGAGGATTCAAATCCGATAACAAAGATTGGAAGACATGTCATTATTGTGGTAATACTAGCCATATAGCTAGTGAATGTTTCCACCATAAAAGAGCACAATATGTGTAGAATGGTAACTATCAAAACTAGTTCATGAATGAAAGAGAATAAGAAGAAGATGCTTCCACCATCAACAACAACTCTAACAGATTGTTTTGAAGAAATTATCTTTCCCATAGTGGATTTTCTTTGTAAAATAAAACCCTTACCAAAATGTAAAGTTTCAAGCCTTAACTTGACTAGGCTGCCAAAGAGCTAGTTTCACGAGCCATGTCATCATGTAGGGGGGGAAAAAGCCAGCAAGGGTAGAGACTTATCATTTGAGGGGGGGTGTTGAGAAATGAAAAATGATGTATGCTCTAGGAAGAGATGTCTTGAGTCCCATATGCACAGTAAGGAGAGTGGAACAATCCAACTACTATAAATCATTGTACTTGACTATCACTTTCTAGATGAGAAATGTAGTCATGATGCTTTGTGCTTTCAGTTAGTGTCATCATCATTGTCAGTATCTTACAGAAGATTGTGTTTATGAGTCCAAGCTTCCATCTTGGAACCTAATTCCCTTGTATAATAGTTGGTCTATTCATTGTCTATGTCATTATGAATCTTTTCACTTTTCAATCTCTATAGCTCCCATGCTCTAGATCCGTGGTCTCTTTCACTCGTACCTAGTGAGCCACTTCTCCATGGATGTATGATGCAACATACAAAAACAATTCAATTTCTCATCCATGACAGTATCCATTCTTTTTTCTACTCCATTTCCAACCACCACATCTCCAGTCAGTCTATCATCGTCCTTCAGTGACCATAGCAGCATACTTCATATGGATGATTGTGACAGCCAAGATGAAGAATGCACCTACTTGTTGCTTCATGATCTTTTGAAATGTAGTAAAATAAGAGCAAGGCACATGGACACATTTATGTCCTTTCCCACAGTGCCAACACACTAATGAACCTTATTCCTACCCAATAAAACCAACATGACATGATTGTTTTAGCCTTCCCCTCCACTTGGTCTCATTATGGTAATGCATTCTTGCATAAAACAAGCAATCCTCATTTACACATCTCAAACATCTAGATCATCTATTGAATCAAACCGCACAGTCAAATAGCTCATAGTTAGAGGTCACATATTTTTTCCATGGATGTCAATCATTTCATTGCTCCATTCCATACATTACTCTTCTAGAGCTAGGAGGGGGCAACTCAAAGCCAATGTAACCATCATATTGATTCAATAGTTCCTTCACTTGTTTGAAGGTCTTTATGTTTTGAAATGAAACATGCAAGCTACTATGTATTGGTAAGCATTTGATGAAATCAAGTACATTCTAAATCCTACAAAAGAATAAGCATTTTTCTTCTCTCTCTTTTCCCCCTATGAGCTTGAGGCACTACTGAAAGTAACTTGGTAGAATTGATACAAATCATGGTTTAGAAAATATCCATCTTCCCCTTCAACAATAGTATAGGGTTCAAGTTTCATGTAGATCTTGTTTAAGACCAGTGGTGTTAAAGAGAAAGAACATCCTTGGAGGTCAAAGGTATCTCTTAGAGTTGAGAGCTACAATGGCACCACTCTTTCTTGGCTGAGTAGCATGAGTTTCTACGCATGGCAATGTCCAAAGATTATGATCTCCCGAGCCATTTTCCTTATTGCCACCCTGGGGGGGGGGGGGGGGTCACTCATGAATATATGTATATATAATGTGAGTTCAAAATAAGGGTTTTTTAAAACAACATTTTTATACATTTTAAACATACAGAAGGGTGTCATATAAAGGGGTTACTTATAGATTGAATAGAAAAGGGTAGTGTTTTATTCAAAAAAAATTCACAGATTAGGATATTTATAAATAGGCCATGAACACACGTTATATAGAGAATATATATATAGTGAACCCCCCGAGTTGCCACCCTCTCTTCTTTGGGTGTTTCCATAATAGCCCATCCTTCAGAAAGTATCCATAAGCCTTCCATCTAATTCTCTTGAACTCTACATTAGTCCAACTAGCCCTTCTAGTCAATTTGCTCAAGTACTATCCAATTTGCAACCATTCATTTGCATACAATGCTTCTTCAAAGGCTTCCAAATGATGATACATGGCATACATGGTTTACAAGTGTGGATGGAATTTTATGTCAGGTGTAGAACAACTAGTGATCATCCCAAGCAAGGGAAAACAATCTATCTCTACAACAATAAGAGCTCCAATAGAGTATTCTTTATCACACTTTAGGGTAGTGACTACATACCATAGCTCTCTCTTGATTTGGAGATACCGTCTTTGTCTATCATTTAAGACTTTGGCTCCAAATATCATTGCAAACATGTTTCCATCTACATCATCTTGCCCTATGGCCCATCCAAACCTAATGGGAGTGATATCCACTATAATCACTATTTGTCTACCACATGCATTGTTTGCTTTCCTAAGTGTCGGTGTAGTAAGCAACGATTTCTTAACCTTTTCCATTGCCTTGGTATATCTTCTATTCTGAAAGAATTTTTGTCCTTTCCTGAGCAATTGATGCAACTCATCTCCAATATGAGCAAAGTGTGTAATCCAAATCGCATAGAAGACACACACACCAAGAAATATCCTAACCTCTGATCCTATTGATGACCAAAATCTTCTCTATAGCATCAACTTTAGCAAGGGAGGTTCTCTTGCCATATGGACCACACATATGCCCCAATTATGATTACTTCATTCACTCCAAAAATTAAAATTTTTCAACTATGTTAGGTTCACATCTTCCAATCTAGATATAATTTTCTCACAATCTATTATGTGCTCTGCAATAAAAAACATGTAGCCTTGGCTATTCAATGCCTCACTCTTCTCTTCCTTTGCATAGCCTTTACTTGGCACATCATCTGGAAACGCCATTGTCAATTGAGAGATATAATATCTAAGGACTTTATTCATTGCATTCATCATGTAAGCCACGTAATTCTAGCTCCATGTAGTAGAGTACACATCCTAACCAAGCCCAAAGGAGCCTTCATAGTAGTCAAATCTTTGCTCTCCAAAGCCAACTAGAATTAGTCATATCTTGAGGAAAGATCATATCTTTATGGTGTCGATGATTTCTTCATGAAACTCTCGCTTTGTAATCCCAAGGATCTCACCTAGAGCGAACTTGAGCTTGCTGTCTAGAATCCTTTCTTCTAACACTTTCTTCAAATTTATTGCTAAATCTATATCTGAAAGTAGTTTGTATCCTGGCTATTTCTTTAGCTTCAAAATTTTTCTTTTACATTTATTTTGAGCATATTTCTTAGTTTGTTGTGGCCCAAGCGTAACAAGAGGTGCAAACTACTCACCCTCTCTAGTTAATCTCTTTGAAGTGCTAGGGTTTCCTATATCGTCTCTCTTTATTTTCTCTTTTTCAATCATCTCTGTGTTCTAATTTTTGTCTAGATAAGCATACACGAAGTAGGTATCTATAGGAGAATCCCATCCGATTTGCGATCTAATAGTTCAACCCACATTGGACAACTCTATTTCAGGCACCTTGCCCTTACCAATAGTTTTCAAGGCATAGATCCAAAGCTTTGTCTCTTCATCTTTAGGATTCTTCTCAATTTGCAATCCATAAGTTGTAGCATCTATAGTAGCATAGGCTAACTATGTAGACATATCCTCTAAAATGTTATTCATGCCACCCTTGCCAAATTTTTTACCTATTTCATTGGCATAGATTTTCCCATCCTTCCAGAAAATCAAGCTTTTCCTCATAGCATCTCTATAGGCTTCATAGTCCCTTCGATCATGCTCGGCACTGTGACATCACATACATCTATGAACAAATTCACTCCTAGGTGGAGTCTACAAAGGAGCACTTCTCCTAGGATCTTCCAATTTAGTCAATTTTATTTGTAGATATCTCATATTCTTTACAAGCTCATACATGACTTCATCCTTAGTTGGTGCTGAAGTGGGCATAGGAGGCTCTGATCTAGGCAAAGGCTCAGGCTATATAGGGGTAGCCAAAGCTTATGGTGCAATAAATTGTTCTCTCATTCTTTGCTTTTTGACTATTTTGGACACACTATCTATACATTAGCCCAATCATTCTTTAAACATTTCTCTACATCATCATCTTCAAGAAGTTTCTCCAATTCTATTTGAAGTGATGGATCCACATCCTACAAGAAAAGAAGAACCTTCTCTATCTCCAAAGTCAATTGCTCTGTAGCGCTTAACGTCTCATACCATCTTTTAAACTCTCTTTGTGATTCCATAACTATAATCCCCTTTGCAAGAATGGAAATCTAATGCAGATAAGTTATTTTAGTCACCTAGTTAGAATCTTCAAGATAGCATTCTTCATTCAAAGAACTTCTAAACACAACCCATACCTAGCCATTATGTGTATATATTGCATTCACTCAAGTCCTTAGCTCTTGAGTCACAACCTTGTAAAACTACCTCGACATGTGATGTGCCAAAACCATAGCCATCTCAAGCCTTTTTTCATAAGCACGAAGGAACCTAGTAATATTTTTACCATCAAAATTTTGGACTATTGAGATGACATATTCCAAAGCATTAGTCATGGCCTCTTCTTATTTGAACATCTCATAGGTCCTCTCATGAAGTTCATGAAGTCTCTCAATCTAACAACATGATCATCTGCATTCTTGTGATCTCCCATCTTATCAAATATGGATGTGGCTTTTCATGTCAAGTTTACCAAATGTCAAGGTGTATATGTCAAGCCACAGAAACTGGGGCTCAAAGAAAATAGATGAGATAGATGGAAGAAATAGAAGAACCCAAAACACACTATGTATTCCTCTTTGATAATCTTTGTGCATTGTAACCACTCTTCTCAAATTACAAACTTTATGTCTAATATGATGACCTAGATGAAACTCTATCAAGATGATTGATTGATCACTCCTGAAACTCTTTGTTACACCATTACAATGAAAGATTATGCTTCATACACTAACCAAATAACCCCAAATTCTGTATGGACAGCCAGATGTACTAAAACCTATGACGATTACTCTATTATAGCAATAAAGCTTTAATATGAAAACACCTATAGCAATAGGTATAAAAATATTTAGATTTGTCCATTTACTTACCTATTTTGGGCAAGCTTTTTGGGTAAGACACCCATAATAAGTAAAAAACATTGTATCTTGGTTCTTTGAAGTCCAACCATGTAGAGACTGAGAATACTGCACTAAATTTGTGTCTAAAACTCCCAATAATAGTCCAATTCATGCTATTCTAGAGATAGACAAGAAGGCACAAGTGTAACACCTCATTTAGTTCACGATGATGATGGTGCCAAACAAGCTATGTTTTGAGCTCCTAAAATTGTGGGAGGATTGCTTCTACTCAATACTTAATATTGCCTTATTATACTTTTCTTTTTGCACTCTATTGGCTACTCTCATGTCCACCTACCAGTTCACTCCCATAAACACTTACTTGGCCACTTACTTTGTCCTTGGGCCACTTGGATTTAGTGTCTTTCATCTCTTGAATGTCCTATCCAACCACTTATCCACTTGATTTTTCAGCTAAACATGAAGCCTTGCTCAAACTCTCATCACATACTCTTAGTAGACTAGTTGCAATTCTCATAAACACAATCAATCACACTCTACCTAAGAGATGTGTGAAATATTGACATAAATGAAAATATTATAGAATTTTAATCTATGGACAAATGATATCATAGCAATGTGTGTATACAAACCCACATATACTTCACATTCAACCACCTAATGCATATCTACACTTTGTCATCCATCCACACATATTATATCCTTGTGCCCTAATCCATCATCATAGACAATAGTGCATGGTGTACGTGTGCATAGAAACTAATACATAATGCATAGTGCATGGCACACAATGTACACCTCTATCTTTCTCTCTCCATTTATACTCGTTCTCTCTCCTCATGTAGTATTTCTCTCTCCTTTATAATATTTACTCTCTCCTTTTAGTTTCCTTCTTGACACGCCACCAAACCAAATGTTATTAGCCCTATGCCCCTCCAACCAATAGTCCAAATCTTAAGCTAATTAGCCATGCCATTTTTCATTCATTATCCTTCAATCATCCCTATTTTATCCCACTATTATCAATTGGAGAACCTCTTCTTCACCCCTTATCAATCAATAGCCTACGAATAACCATGATAGGTATGCCTTGTGATTGTAGAGTGGAATGAGCTCCAAAGCCTTTACAACACTTTGTATCTCTCCCACACTTCCCACTTCTAGCTTGGTCGTGGATGTGGCTAGAGAGAGAGAGAGAGAATGGAAGCAAAGATGTAGAGGCTAGATGTAAACAAATGAGTGCATTTAATTGCTTAGCAAACCCCCCATTTAAACTCATGCAAACCTAAAATAAGAAAAATGCATTCTAATTGCATAAGAAAATACAAAAATAAATGTTATTACATGTTAATTTTATCACATGATTACATGTGTTTCCATTTAAAACACTACCATGTCGAATTTAGGCATTCAAAAAAATCCAAAATAAAGATTGCTTTTTGGGGCAAACAAAAAGTAAACAAGTCGAGAGAGAGAGAGAGAGAGAGAGAGAGAGAGAGAGAGAGAGAGAGAAGTTCCAAGGGGATATGAGGTACGAGAGCTCGCATCAACAACACACGAGAGCTATGAAAATACCCTCTTCTCAAAATATTCAATCCCTATTACGGATCTATAGTTTTTAGAAATTTTTCTTTTTAAAATTTTATATCTTATTTCATGTTCTTATTCCTTGCTATTTTTTATTCAAGATTCTAAATTTTTTGGTTGAATGACTATATAAATACATTTTTGTGAGTTGGCAAATGCTTACATATATGCTTTCTTAAACAATTTTTAGAATGCATGTATAAAAAATTTTGTAAATAAAATTGTACATATTTTTTTTCCTTATTTAGATCTTATTTCATGTTCTTATTCTTTGTTGTATGTTGTTCAAGTCTCTTAATTTAATGGTTGAACAACTATATAAATACATTTTTGTGAGTTAGCAAATGCTTACATAAATGCTTACATAAATTCATCCTAAACAATTTCTAAATGCTTATATAAATGAATCTACAAATAAATTTGTACACGTGTGTAAGCACACCAAGATTCTATATTAATTGTGTATGTGGCCAAATGTGGTGAGAAATGATTACACATCATATGTTCAAATGAGATAGAAACCACTATAGGGTGTTAATCCATATTAAAGCAACAAAGTTTAACACTTTGGTTAATGCTTAGATAAATGTACAACACATACTTAAATATTACTTAGGTTTTCATACATGCTACCAAAAGTCTTCTTTCATGAGGTAATAGCTTTCCAAAAATGCATGAACTTCCTTTTCTAAGTGATTAATTTAGACAAAAAAGGGCCTCTTCCATCATTGTTTGAAAGTGTATAGAATGTTTGTTCAGTGTACCTATAAATTCATTTCTGAGTGGTTAGATTTTTTACTATTGGGCCTAAAGCACTAAACAATCCAATTAACCAACGTGCAAACAAAGGTCTCGCTAAATTCCTCTATAGGTGCCTTAATACCCCATAAGCTTTGGAGGGGATGATTAGGGTTGTCTCTCCTGACTACTCTTATATCGGATTTCTCTCTTATCATCAACTTGAGAGAAACTCAAAAGGGACACATCAAGAAGTTCATCCCTCAATGGTGGTGGCAGGAGGTCACTATCTTGATGCAGGCTCTATGAGACTAATCCCATTATCTTTCGAAGAAACAAAAAGTTAGATCATAATAGCCAAATTTTTCCCACAAAATTGAAAAGTGAAGTAGAAACAAAGAGAATGACCATCCATGGGAAATTTGGCCGTCATTGAAGAATGTCTAGACATCATCAAGTGGGAGATAGTGAAGAAGCTCAAGGAATCATGGTCAGTTGAAGTTCACAAGAATAAGAAGAAAAAGAGTTGGAATTTGTTCATGGATGCTCAACAACAGGATACGTGGGATACTTAGTGCTATGATAACCTTCTTTTTTTTCAATTGGCAACTCATTGGAAGCTAGTAGACAAAGTGTTCTTCACAATCTATGCTAAGCTAGTAGACAAAGTGTTCTTCACAATCTATGCTATTGAAACCCTCTGAAGTTGATATTATCAAGACAATGGCATTATGGCAATCCTTAGAATATTGAATTCTAATACGTTCAAAACTGAATATCCTCCCCTATGTAGTGGAATGAAAGCTAAATTTAGAGACGTTGAAAAGAAGAAAGTAGAAGAAATATCAGGAAGAGAGTCCTCCAGAGATTGAAGCCCTTCTAATTCTATTCAATTTAGTACACAGACAAACTGGGTGGAGCTAACTCCTTGATGAATGACATGATAAACAGACAAGTATTAGAATGAGTCCAGAGGTATGTGAGAAG
The DNA here is from genome assembly GCF_053477565.2 of Lygodium microphyllum. Taxonomy (NCBI): domain Eukaryota; kingdom Viridiplantae; phylum Streptophyta; class Polypodiopsida; order Schizaeales; family Lygodiaceae; genus Lygodium; species Lygodium microphyllum. The sequence goes on along the minus strand of NC_141159.1, from coordinate 84,484,092 downwards.
AGAAGAAGGAAAAAATTCAAAGCCCAGAGCAAGCTAGCAAAATAGAAGCCTCCTTTGATGCCCTTGCGGCACTCTTTAAAGAAGTCCCAATGGTGAGTCAAGGTCCCCTTTCTAGCTAGATCCATTCATGGAAATATTGATGATAGGCTAACAAATGTAGTCATGTTGCCAATCTTTAAGGAAGAGTAGAATGAAGACCCTGATCTTCATGTAGCTAAGTTCATGGCAGTGTGTATAGCCAACAATGCCAAAACCCCTGAGCATTGATTGGTAATATTCCCTGCCACTTTCAAAGGCATGACATTTCAATGGTATGAGAGGCAAGCAACCTGAACTTTTGGCACATGGGATGACTTGAAGGTGGCCTTCCTCACTAAATTCAGGCATGAAGGTTTTGAAGAACGAATGCGAGAGGAGTTCATGAATTTAAGTTAGTCCTCTAGTGAATAGGTGGAAGCATAAGTCTCTAGAATGGTATCCATATTGAAGAGATGGACCAGCCATCACTTGGATGAAGGCATCCAAAAGGGAGTTTTTCTTAGAGGCCTACAACTAGAAGTTCGTAAGTTTGTGGAGTTGAGAAGAGTAGTCAACCTATAAGCTGTAGTGGAAGATGTAAGACTATACGATGAAGTTGAACCAAGGCTGTCGATGAACTCATGAAGAGGAGTCTTACCTCCTCCCATGCCAAAAATGGTATACCCACCAAATGCAATCCCAAGGATTGTTTCCTACCCCTACCCTCAGATACAAATAGTGTCCTAGTATAGTGTACCAAATCCATAGTGGTAGCTATAGACATCAATATCTCAAATGATGATTCAGCCACAAAAACAATGGCCTCCAACAGTTCTCCCAGTGGCAATTCAACAACAACAGTGAAACCCTCAACAGGAGCTTTGAATCAAAATCAAAATAGAGGATCCTCTCGATCAACCCAACCATTCTATGCAATCATTACAGAAACTTTGCAAAACCCTAATGTGAGTACTCTAAGAGAAGAAAATTTGAAGGACTATTTGTCGAATTCAGATGCATGCATCAAGAAAGAGCTTATGGATGTGATTAGAGAACATCTACAGACACTAAAGGTGAATACTACCAATATATCTAGTACTACACGAGGTGAAAGAGATGTGATGTAATCGAATACATGGTGCACGAAAAGTGCCATCAGGTGGGACATTTAGCCATTGAATGTACCCCAAAACCAACTATCCTTGGAGCCTTCTATTTGTATTGTTTAAGAAAGAATCAAACATAATATATTTACTCTCTAAAGAATATACATGAAAGAAGGAAGAAGGATGAAGAAGCAAGATTTAACTTATTGGAACCCAAGATGATAACCCAAAATATGAGACTGAAGCCTAGAGAGTTTGGTCCTAATTTTGGCCCAAGGAGGTTTCCCTCTCAAAATTATAAAGGACGGTAGTAGTCTGGCAATGTCTAGAGATTAGAAGTGGAGTGTTATAGATGTGAAGAAAATGAACATATCTCACCAAATTGTCCAAACCCTCGAGGGTCCATGGACTACAAGCCCTTATGCAATCGATGCAAAGAAGAAGGCCACATTGCAAAAGACTATCCCAATCCAGTCTTCTAGGAAAGCCAACACCACTGATAACCAATAGAAGACCCAAGAACCCGCCTCCAACTTAGTGGAATTGGAAGTGGCTACAATAACAGCTGCCAATAAAAAACAATCCATAGTTCTAAAAGAGAACATTTCCTCTACTAAAATGATGAAGTTCAATCTTTTATCAAAGGAGAAACAGAATAGTACAAAATAGGACAGTGCAATATAGAGCAATCCAGTGCCACAGAAGGATAGAGAGACACTTAGAGAAGCATGTCAAGAGATCAAAGAGATAGAGGATGAAGAAATACCCCTGGTGATAGAAGAAGTGTAGGTTTTACCACTTATAGAAGAAAGAGGAATGATAAAAGTGGGTGTTGTCCCATTGCTGAGCCAGCTAGAGAAGCTAATGGATCCTTTCAAAGAGTATGACTTGGTCAAAGACCTAGATACCTTCAAACCAAACCTAACATTTTGATTGTTGATGCTATCCCCTAGCTGTGAAAGAAATTTAAAAGTATACTAACCAGAAGATGTGGCATAAGGATTGCTCCCACAGTCGCCCCCAAGTCCAATAAGGTCTGAGAGCTTGTGAAAGAAGTGGATGTGGCTAACACCTTCCTGGATCCTAGTACCCTAGAGATCGGCATTTAGATTGAATATATATTTTTTTACAGATGCATTGATTGATGGAGGTTCATCACTGAACAAAATGGCAGATGTGACAATGAAGGATCTAGGCCTACAAGGTATGCAACCTACACAATGGCTTATCAGACACTTGCAAACCAAGGAAAAATTAATCCTTTGGGCCTTCTCCCATATGTGAAGACAAACTGGTAGGAAGAGACTATTGGCTAACCAATCTGGTGGTGAAACCAAATTCCTATGGAATCTCATATCCTTTGATGCTGGAATGATCATGGCTCTTTGAAGCAAGAGCATGAACAAATTGGTTCAAGGGAATCCTAACCCTGGGCAGAGGATCCAACAAGGTGATAGTAAGTTGTATTGCTTGCAAAAAGGTAATGGATCCACCTCCATCAAATTTTTAACATACTCCTTTAATGAGGTTATAGATGGTACATCAGCAGATGAAGAAATTATTAAATAGATCTTTCCTGAGAAAATAGAGACACAGTCTTTGACAGTGGGCATTTTAAGCCAACTACGGAAAGAAGAAAAGTCCTTATCAATGGGTGAATACATGCATCTTGATCCATGAATGACTTCTGAAATTACTTTTGATAGTGAGATAGAGGCGTGGATGTATTATTCTTCTTATTATATGATCATAATAGAGCTAGAGATAGAAGTAGAGATAGAGACAGACACAAAAGCAGAGCCAGAGATAGCAACAAAAGTAGAGGATACAAATAGAGAGTCTATTTTTCTCCTATAGAGCCCCTATAGAGGCGAAGCCAGAGTGTTTGAAGAGGGCGATGATGCAAATCAAGATGAAGAGAATGAAAGTGAAATGAAAGAAGCTATTCAGTTTCAAAAGGATAATAATGAGGAGGAACTCCCAACAGCTTTGGAAGGTTAAGCTTCCATGTTGTTGGATAGAATGACTTTAGTAAATTTTGGATTGATAAATGAATTGCATTATATGCAACACCTCCATAAGAAATAGATTAAGAAAAATAAGCTTTTCTTTATTAGTGGCTCTTGTTGCCCTAAATTACCCTTCTCAAGAAAGGACAATGATGATTCATCTTGTCACTAAACACCTGTCCAATAGCCCAAACAAAGCTCAGATGATTCTTGTTATGTGACATTTGTGGAGGTGTCTCAAAAGACAAGTCCTCGAGTCAAGAAATAATTAACTCTTCCATAAAATCTGAAACAACCATGATACCATGTCAGCATCCCAAATAATCAGTCGATTCCACATAGAAAGAAGAAGTGACTTTTAGTGGAGTATTAGACAAGGAGGTCACTCCCTTGAAGAAGTTGGATTTTTACCCAAAAGCAATCCATGGAACCTTCATTTGCGAGGTGGAAGGTAAAAGTAGTTAACTTTTGTGGATACATATGGCACTGAACATCACTTAAAGGTGGGCATCAATCTTCTAAAAATGAGCTACTAGTCCTACATGATCTACTAAAGGAGAACTTGGATGTCTTTGCATGGTCATACAAAGATCCGAAGGGGATTGATCCCATGGTGTATCAGCATCACATTGACCTCAATCCTAATGACACACTGGTAAGGCAAAGACAAAGGTGCATGAATCAAAATTACTCTGCCTTGGTGAAAGCTGAGTTATTGAAGCTCCTTGAAGATAAGTTTATCTATCCAATGGGGCCAATAGTGAATGGGTTTTTCCAATCATGGTTGTACCCAAGAAGAATAGAAAGGTGCGAATGTGTGGACTTCCACAAGTTGAACTCCAACACAAAGAATGATCATTTCTCCATTTCCTTCACAAACCAATTATTAGACATAGTGGCAGGACATGAGCTCTATTCCTTGTTGGATGGATTCATTGGATACAATCAAGTCCAGATAATAGAAGAAGACCAATCCAAAATAACCTTCACAACAGAATGGGAAACCTATGCTTAGAAAGTGATGCCATTTGGGCTCTATAATGACCCTACTATGTTTCAAAGAGTGATGATGGTTATATTCTGAAATCATTTGCATGATTTCATTGAGGTATACCTGGATGATTTCTATGTTTACAACCTAATTTGTGACTATTGGGGACACTTGGAGCAGTGCTTTGATCGATGTTGGGAGTATGGGATCTCCCTCAACCCCAACAAATGCATCTTTGGAGTTTCTTCAAGAGTTCTTCTTGGCCACATTGCCTCTACACAAGTGATAGCAATAGACCTTGTGAATATTGCGAAGATTGCAGCTCTAATAGCACCTACCAATGTCAAACAATCGAGGGAATTTCTTGGCCATGTGGGCTATTACTATAGGAGGTTCATTGCACACTTTGTAATGAAGGAAGTCCCCCTTGCATAAGCTCTTGAGAAAAGATGTAGAGTTTACGTGGACTATTGATTATAAACAAGCTTTCAACACATTGAAGCACCCATCCTACAACCTCCTGATTGGACAAAAGAATTTCATGTGCATTGATGCATAGGTCAAAGGGTTATGTCAAAAAAAGGCTCTTTGAAGCTAGATCAATCTATCTACTATGCAAGCTGTAAGGTCACTCATCAAGAAAGAAACTACAAAGTTACAGAGTTAGAATGCCTCGTCATGGTATTTGCCTTGGAAAAGTTTTGGCACTACCTACTATCGACACACTTCCAATTTTATGCGGACCATGAGATATTGTCATTCTTGAATGAATAAGGCAAATGTGAAAAGCTGAATGATGAGATGGCTAATCTTGTTTCATGAGTTTGACTTTGAGGTAATCACCAAACCCAGTCACTCCCATGTCCTGGCTCACCATTTGTCGCGAATCCCTTAGAGCGGCGAAGAGGAGCAAGATGATACAGACCTCCCTAATGCTTCTCTATTTCTAGTCGAAATAGTAACCCCATGGTATGCAAACATTGCCAATCTCTTGGCCACACAACAGTACCCCTTGGCATCTCCAACTGTGAGAAGAAGAAGCTTATATTGGAATCAAACCCCTACACCCTGCTAGGTGGAGATTTGTACAAGAGAGGCAAAGATGAAGTGCTGCGGAGATGTCTTGCAAGAGATAAGATCTAGATCGTGTTGAAATCTTGCCATGATGAGTCATGTGGAGGGCACTTTGCAGGAGAAGTGACAGCTAGAAACACTTAGGTTATTAGTGGCCAACACTGCATAAAGATGCCTATGACTATTGCAAACATTGTGATTCTTATCAATGGTGGATGGAAAAGTCTACTAAATCTAGCACTATGCCATTACAGGCCATTCTTCCCTTAAAGCCGTTCAAGAAGTGGAACATTGACTTTATTGGCCCAATCAATCCTCAACCAAAAGGAAATAGAACAATACATCTTGGTATGTACATATTATGTAATGAAGTGGTGTGAAGCTAAAGCTCTCAAACAAGATGATGGTAATAGCACGGCCCTGTTTCTATACAAGAATATCATCACTCACTTTGGCAATCCCTTAGAGCTAGTAAGTGACAAAGGCACTCACTTTCTCAACAAGATTTTGGAAGAACTAACAAAGCTTTACAAGATACACCATTATAAGTCCACACCCTACTATCCCAGATCTAACGGCCGAGTCAAAGTTACCAATCGTATCCTTTTCTTGATCCTAACAAGGACAATTACTACACATCATTGTGATTGGGATACTCGACTTATAGAGACCCTCTAGGCATACAAAATCTCTTATAAGGTTGATATAGGACATACACCTTTCCACTTTGTGTACGGCACCGAAGTGGGCTTCCATCTTGAGTTAGAGGTACCCTCTTGTGAGTGGCTATCACTGAGTGCTTGAGAGATAATGAGTCACTACAGTGCCATCTCTACGCTTGGAATGTTTAGAAAAAATACGCCAAATAGCCTTACAGTGTATGCAAGCCACTCAAGATCAACAAAAGGCTTACCATATGGTAGCTTCATCAAGCACAAAGAATTCAAAGAAGGGTGACTTTGTCCTTACCTATTATTTGCGTTTTGGCAAATTTTCAAGAGAGCTCCAATAGCGCTAGATGGGGCCCTACAAGGTACATGTTGTCAACCTTAATGGCTCTATCTAAATGCAAGCCATGGACGCCTCTGATGATCCCTTCCTAATCAATGGATATCACCTAAAGAAGTAATTCCCTCCTTGGGGATCCTAACAATTACACCTAGCACTCTCCCTCCCACTAGGATGCCACTCACTCTTGCCTCTAATGTTCTTATTGATTGTCTTCATTTTGATATTGTTGAGGTGGATGATGCTTTATTTTCCCTTTATATCACCTCCCATCCCTACTCTGCAACATTCTTGTCTAATCCCATAGAGATGGCATGGATGGTTCTAATAAGTAATGTTCTAGTCCCATGAGTAATAAAAGAGAAAAAAAAGAGAATAAACATTGAGTACACGAGAAAAGGACTTTGGTCCCTACCATGCCAACCTGCACTTCAAGAAAAGATGGAAACACCCTCGAGAGTAGGAAAAATGAAAATATATATATATATTATGGAAGAATAGGAAGAAATTCCCTATCATAACAGGTCTTGTTCCAAGAACATGTAGTAAATACCCTTAGATGGGAAGTTGGCTATGGAAAAGATAGAAACACCCCACATTCTAGATGCGCTGATTCTTCAATTAACCTTCTAGGATCCAATGCCAAAGCTACCTCCCTTGGTGCATTGTGTCCCCTTCGACTCTCTGAGCATCTGTCTCCTTCAACAAATGACACGTTCCTATATTCCAACATAAGTTATTGAATTTTTGACTACCTTCCTAGGTATACGTCTTTCTCAATAAACATTGATTGATATCATCAACAAGTCCAAGGTGATCTTCATCTCAACAAACCCTTGAGTGATGTGAGCTTTCATCCTAACATGATGGGGATGTGAGTATGGGCTACCTTCTGATTTTCTCAATTGAGTGTGAAATAGAGGATGGGGTAAGTGACTAGTTCTTACCTTTTTCATGTGCACGGCACTATAAGACTCCCTAGCCTTCCTTCTTGCATTGTGTGCTAGCACAGGGCAAGATGCATTGTTGCACCATCAATTGCGCACAAGACATATAACGTTTTCACAAGTGGCAAGGAGGATTATATCAATGGGTATTAGGGATCGGGTTTCCTTCCTATATTTATCAATAGAACGTGAGAAAGAGGGGGGGGAAGGCTAAGTGTGACTAATTTTTCCTTCAATCAACTGAGAGGTAATATTCGAGGGACGTTACAATCACTAGTAATTAGGTATGCTTCTATTTTCCTATCCACACACGAGACAGGCCTCTTCCATCACCATAGGATACCTCACTCTGTTGTTTTATGCATTGTACTATAAGGCTCCGTGGCCTGCCTTCTTGCACCTATGCTAGAGGGATTGGAATGCACCAATGCACCATCAATTGTGCACACTAGCATACTTCCTTTGCATCATTTCCCTTATCAATTTCTAAAACGGGCATGAGATATAGGTCCGAATATGAGTGACCATCAATATTGAGTGTTGTATTCTTCACCATTGACAACTTAATGGGTCTTTATTAATGGTGTTACCTCCCTGGATGTTGTTCCATGGTCCCTAGCATATTGGACATGTGCTGTGGTGCACCGTGGTACCTCTTGTAGATGACTTTGACTCCCAGCACATTGACGACGATCTACACCGATGACCTAACTGGGCCAAGTGTTTCTAACCCTACCTCTTGTGTTTATTTATGTGTGTGATATGTCTGAAGTGTGGGGATGCAAGGGTGTGGGTCATGGTTGAGTACTAGGCCCTTGCTGAGTAGAAAACCCAAGCGCCTCTCTGTGTCTTGTTTGCACCCTACTCTTTGATCCTTAACCAATATTATGTTTTTTTAATGCCTTATTCAGGTCCCTTCCTCACCCACCCACTCTATTCTACCATGTTCCCATGGTTTTTCCTTTCCCTTTCGCCTTTTTTTCATTTTATTGATCCTCCATGTGAATGTATCTTACATTTGTCGAAATTGGAATCTAACCCTATAGCCTTGTTTATCCATTTGAATTGGCCAGTTTTCCTTTTTATTGCCCTTTTTCCAAGCAAGGATTCATCAGTTATTAATTTTTAAAGAATATTATGCGAGTTGAACGTGTTTCTATGCAAACACACATTTTTAGCACAGGAACTACAGTTTGATATGATAGCCCTAATCTTTCCCTTTTCTCGTACACTTTTCCTTTTTACATATCCTCTTTTTTATACATGGATTGGTTGTTATTTATTTTTCCATATTTACATGTTTATTTTTACGCGGTTTTTTGCTATTTTTTCATGTGGACACACTCTTTCTCATTGAGTGGCACCTGTTTGAATAGCCTCAAGTTGTAGTCTCCTAGAATTTTTTTCTTTTTTCTCCACCTTGTTCTGGTGCGCTGATTTTGTATTATTAAATTTTCATTGAGTTTTACTATACATTTTTACCCCTTTTCCACGTGAATGCATTTTTTACATTGGAATCATGTTCTGGACCTGGAAACCTTGTCAAACACAACTCCCTTGACTTTTATTCTTTTAGTTGCCCCTTGTTTCGAAAATCAAATTTCCCTAAATGAATTTTTATTTTGATTTTTATCAATTTTTTCCATGGGAACACTCCCATTTGTCATCAAACCATGTTTTGATCTGACAGCCCTATCCGTTTTGTCAAATCAAATATATTTTTTATCACTACATTCCATTTTGACCTTCCAATTCTTTGTTATTAATTTTTTATTATATTTTTTATCTTATTTTTCCATGTGACCATGTCTTATTCTTGTCAAACTGTGTTTTGACTTGACAACTTGTGCAACACCTTTGCTCGAACATTTTTCCTTCTTTTTGCACTTCGTTTTGGTTGACTAATTTTTCATTATTAATTTTTACATATGTTTCATGTGTAAATTTTATCCTTTTTTCATGTGAATGCCCGATTTTTTCCTCATAATGTGTGTTCGTCCGTCTAGCATGTTGCATCTAGCCCGCACATTCTTCTCCTGCTCCCATCTGATCTCATCCCCAAAAATTGTTTTACCCCCGCTGCCCCATAATGGCACGTGGGACGGGGGGAAATTTTTATTTTTATGATTATTTTCAAAAAATAAAAATAATAAATTACAACCCCCCAACCATTTCTCCTGCCCCGTCACCTCTCTCCTCTTTCGTCTTCTTTCTCTCTTTCTTTTTGTCAACTTCTCTCTCCTCCCTCTCCCTCTCTCCCCCCACCATCCCTCCTCCCCCTCCCTTTTTCTTTCTTCTTCTCGTCTCTCCCCTCTTCTTTCCTCTCTCTCCTCCCCTTTCTCCTCCACCAATTAGCCCACCACTACTCCCTTGCTCCCCTTGCCTTGGTGGGCACTTCCTCCCCTGACCGCCTACTACCTCGCCTCCTTCCCGCCTCCGCCACTCCTCGACCTCCACCTCCCTACGCCTCAGCAGTCGCCACACCTTGGCTACCCCCTCACACCCGCCTTCACCCCACCTTCTCCCTATCTTCACCCCCTCAGGCCTCCTTACTTGCTCGTTGTGACACCTCCCTCGACCCATCCATGGTCGACGTCCTTATGGAGCAGCTCCTCATGCACAGCTGCCGCAGGGATGCCCTCATCTGTTGTTGTCTACTAATGTATCACACTCCTCTAGGTGGACGGACATGACTAGTGGCTCGCCTGACGTGGCCTCTAGTTGGTCCCAACAGTTTATGTCCAACACCCCCTCACCCTTCTACCCACTTTCCTTGATCCACCCTCCCCCCATGTGCTCTTGCCTTTGCCCTGCCCCTCACCCGCACCCCGTATTTCCTTTAACCTCCCGAATTGGACCCTACCCCCCATTTTACCCACAACTCCTAATTTTGGCCCCCCACCCCCTTAGCCCCCTTCGCACCCCCTCCCTCACTAGGGGTCGTTCATACAAGATTATCCTATGTAGTTTTTTCTCATGGTTGTTCGCGTTCATGGGGGCCCTCGTTCCTGTGTTCCTAGTTTGTAGCTACTATTCATGAGCAAGCCTACAGTGACTTTTCTATGTGTTTTACACTCCATGGTCGCTCACGCATAGATTTTTTTTGTTCGTGGTGTGCGTGCCATCTAAGCCCCCATTCACATGCAAGGACATGCATATGGTCTTCTTTGGGCTGTGGATTTGTTGCTATTCACATTCCAGCTACCATCCGTATAGCCGATACTCGCCTTTTACCCACTTATTTATTTTTTTAAATCCAAAAACACACAAAATTTTATTACAAAAATCAAATTAAATGGAAAAAAATACTGGGAAATCACATGTAAAATCAATTTTTTTTGAAAATGTTGCAAACTTCAATCTTTGACTAATAACAAAGCAATCATATATCTAACAATTGCCATCTTAGCAACTAAACTGAATGTCTTCATAATCTATATCATATGTTTGAGCATAGCCTTTTAGAACCTAGCCTTATACTTTCTAACATAACCATCTATATTATGCTAAATTTTGTAGACCCACTTACAGCCAATTGCTTTATTGCCCTTCAGCAAAAGTACTAGATCCCAAACCTTCTTAACCTCTAATGCAGCCATCTTCTTATCCATTGTTGCATCCCAATGAGCATGATCAATAACATCCTCAAAACAAGTGGGCTCAACATTCTCAACCACCTTTACCACATAAGTTTAATGATGAGCTACATAGCCTTCAAAACCTAATCTTTCAACAAGGTATCTGATCCTGCTAAGCTTGCACACCACACCTGCTAAGCTTGCACAGGGTCCTAATAAAAATACCAAGCTCGTTATCCAAACTCTCTGAACCACTAGAATCTCAAATAAATGCCAAATCACTAGCAGATGCACCATTACTCTCTAATACTTCCTTCTTTAACACTAGTAGATGCATTTGAAGATGTGGAATTTCTCCTTAGTCTCCTAGACCAAGGGCTAACTCTAGACCTAGTATCAAATGAAGATTTTGGTCCAATAAGACTCTTTGATTCTTGCTTTTATTATTGAACATGACTATCACATCATCATCATACAAAGTATCACCACTAGATGCATACCAATTGCTCATCTCATAAAAAATAACATCCATGTACACTTTGAACTTACCTATGTGAGAAAGAGTTATAATAGTGATACCCTTTTTACTGCAAAGTGTATCCAATGAAAATACATTTTTCAGCCTTAGAATCAAGCTTCTTTTACAACTCATTTGGTACATGAACATATGCAATACAACCAAACACTTTCAAGTGTGACACATCAGGATTCTTGTCTGTAAAGTATTCTTCAAGGGTCATTCCATGAAGTACAATTATGGAAGTTCTATTCATAATATAGACATTATTATGAACAACTTCTAACCAAAAATATTTTGGCAAATTTTTTTCTGCCATCAATGCCCATGCAACTTCTGTAATATGCCTATTTTTTATTTTTGCAACCCCATTTTGCTATGGGATATATCTACAAGTAAACTGTCTCTTTATCCCACTAGACCTCAAGAAGTCTCTGAAATCATTAGAAAAGTACTCTTCCTCTCCATCTCACCTCAACTACTTAACTTTCAAGCCTATTTATGTTTCAATAGGAACCTTGAAAGTTTTAAAGTACTCAAACGCATCACTCTTTTCCTTCATGAAATATGCACAGCTTTCTTGAACAATCATCAATAAACGTGCTAAAATATTTACTACCACCAAGAGATATGTTTTGTGTAGATCCCCAAACATCTATATGCACAATATCGAGTATATTCATGCTCACATCTCTATCATGTGAAAATTGTTATATTGCTTGCTTACCAAAATGACATGCTTCACACACTTTATGAAATTTTATAACTCTAAAAGCAAACCTTGTCAGAAACCCTTTGGGCTACATTAATTTTAGCATTTACATATTTACATGTCAAATACGTTCGTGTCATATTTCAATGTATGCAACCACTCCTTTATCTTTAGCATGCATAATAATATTTATAGCAAGAGTTCCAATATTTAAAGTAAACATGCAGCAATCTCTACTTCCTTTTGTGACCAACCTACAGTTATTATCAAAATATTTCACAAAATAGCATTTTGTATTAAATCAAACTTGCAGTCTTACTCTACTATCTTATCAACAAACACTAAATTATTTATGATGGATGGCATACGTATTACATCTAATAGGCTCTTTGTCTAACTATCATGTAAGGACAAGGAAACGTTTTCAATGTGTAAAATTGGGTGGCATAAATCATTACATATCTACACATAACCAAAATTTTATAAATTTTGTATCTCTCCAAACCATTCAACATGTCTAGTCATATGATTAGATGTATCTAAATCAACATATAATCATCATGTGTGGTCTTTCTTGTAACAATATTTATCACATGCTACATAACAAACAAAATTTTTCCATTTTTGTCTTTATAATGTCGTGAAGATGATGCATAGTTTCCTTGCTGCAATTTACCACTGAAAATATAATCCTTTTTAGCATAACACTAGGCTACAATATGACATATTTTTCCACAATAATGATAAACAATACTAGATTTGCTAGAATCTATGTTCTGCCATCCATGTCTTTCTCTAGGGCTCCCTCTGCCTCTAAAGTTGCCATGGTCTCCTGAACCTTGCATATCACCAAACTATTAAATTAATATGTTTTGCTAGTTATTACCAACATATCCCATACCACAACCTCTTGAAGATGACCTGCCATGTCCCCTTCCTGAACTATAGTAGAATGCTTGGACTTGTTCACTGTTTTTTAAATGATTCACCCTACATGTTTGTTCAAAGATGAGAGAGAGAGAGAGACAGGGAAACTCATTCTCCATGAACCTTCAGGTTCCCATAGCTTTCTTCATAATTCCACACTAACTGAGAAGCACACAATACAATGTAAAGTAACCTAGTCTTAGTGTTGACTAGACTGACTAACTCTAGTTAGGTCACCTACTAACACAAACCCGACTTATTCAATGTAGTCACATGGAGACAACACACACCTAGCTATCACAGATGTCGGTCACACATAAAGATGTACCTACTGAGCTTGACCTCTAACACTCCCCCTCAAGCTCAAAAAACAAAACTCAAGTCATCTACATCACTCCAAGTAGCTGTCTAAAGTGAATGAACTTATCTTTACCAAGTGATTTGGTAAAGATGTCTGCTACCTGGTCTTCAGTCTTCACATGCTCCAAGTCAATCTGATCTGCTAAAACCATTTCCATGATGAAATGGTAGTGAACCTCAATGTGTTTTGATCTTGCATGATAAATAGGATTGCTTGCTAACATAACATTGCTCAAATTGTCACAGTACAGCTTGACTTTGCTATCCAAGTGTACTCCCAAGTCATTCAACAATTTCTGTAACCACATAGTTTCACAGGCTGCTAAGGCTGCACCACCATACTCTGCTTCCGTACTGGACAGTGCAACTGTAGGCTATTTCTTACTCTGCCACAACTGATCATGCTACTACCAAATCCAAATGCATAACCACTGGTTGACCTCCTGTCATACGTGCAACCAGCCCACTCAGCATTAGTATACCCCAACAAGTCAAGGGGTTTCCCATATGCATAAAATGGCCCATGATCTGTGGTACTCTTTACATATCTCAGAATTCTCCTGACTGCATCAAGTGTGGTTTGCGAGGCTTCTGCATGAACTGACTGATCAGCCCCACAGCATAACTCAAGTCAGGTCTAGTGATCGTGAGATAGATCAAGCTGCCTACCATCTATCTGTACATGGTAACATTCTCAATCTCTGTCCCAACATCAATCTGCAGCTTGACATTCTGCTCTAAAGGCGTATCCATAGGCTTGCAATCAGCCATACCATATTTCTGTAACATGTCCTGAGCATACTGCTTCTGTAGCAGCCATATGCCTTGAGGTGTAGAGACAACCTCAATCCCGAAAAAATATTTCAGATCTCCTAGGTCCTTGACCTTAAACTCAGCCTGTAAACATGTCTTTACTTCAGCAATCTCGCTTTCATCATCTCCTGTAATGATTAAGTCATCAACATAGACCACTAGAAATACATAGCCACGATCTGTCTTCTTCACAAACAAACTATGATCAGCATCACCCAATGGGAAACCATGTTGCTGCAAATAACTGCTGATGAAAGCATTCCATGCTCTGGGTGCCTGTTTCAACCCATATAATGCCTTTTTCAGCCGGCATACATGTGCTGGAAATTCTGGATGCACATAGCCTTCAGGCTGTTCCATGTAAACTTCTCCCTGTAACTCTCCATTCAGAAAGGCATTCTTTACGTCCATCTGCCATAGTTTCCAGCCTCTAGCTCTGTTGTCAAAGCAATCACAATTCTAACTGTAGCCATCTTTGCTACAGGGCTGAAAGTCTCCTCATAATCAAGACCATACTGCTGCACATTCCCTTTTGCAACCAGCCTGGCCTTGTATCTTTCCAATGATCCATCTGATTTACATTTTACCTTATACACCCACTTGCAGCCAATAGGTGTTTTGCCCTCAGGCAATTGTACCAAATCCCATGTGCCATTTTCAGCCAAAGCTGAATATTCCTCATCCATAGCAGCACGTCAATCCTCATCTGCAATGGCCTCATCAAACTTACTTGGTTCTCTAAAACCTATTACTTTTGTCATATAAGCATAATGATGGGCTGAATATCCAGTGTAAGTATACCTATCAACTGGTCGTCTGACCCTCTCTGATCTCCTGAGCTGTGGCTCACTGTGAGCTTGCCTCTCATGAGGTAGCACATAATGACTTTGCCTAGCACCTGGCATCATAACAGACGGAATCCCCAATTCACTGTCTAAGCTATCACTGCTAGATGAATCATAACCTGCAGTGAGTGGACCTGTTACATCTTCAAAAACCTTTTCTTTCCCCTTATCTGTTCTCCCCCTCATTGACATATCTGTGTCAGTGGATGCAGTAGTGTGACTGCGCAATCGTCATGTCCAAGGACTCACTGTAGATGATACATCACCTGCTTGACCACTCATGGAAGTACTCTCTGCAGAATTTTTTCAGCATGACTCATACTGGGTGAGCCATCAGTAGGCACTGCAACAGGATTCCCATACCACGATGCTAACTCATCAAATACCACATCTCTGCTTATGAGTGTTTCATGCATAGAAGGTACATAACACTTATAAGCATTCCGTTCCTGTGCATATCCCACAAAGACACTCTTCACTGCCTTAGGATCCAATTTCTTCCTCTTCTCATCCGGTATATGCACATATGCAATGCTGCCAAATACTTTCAAGTGTGAAATATCAAGTTTATGACCATATAGCCTCTCATATGGAGTGACATCATGAATCCGTGCTGTAGGGGTTCGATTTAGCACATAGACGGCAGTCATCACTGCTTCAGCCCAATAACCATTTGGTAGACATTTCTCATTCAGCATAGCTCTAGCGGATTCTATCACGACTCTGTTTTTCCTCTCTGCAACACCATTTTGCTATGGTGTATAGCTACATGTGAGCTATCTTCTGATCCCATATTTAGCAAGATACCTGTCAAAGTAATTAGAGACATATTCACCTCCTCCATCTGATCTCAAATAGGATATGTAGCAGCCCAACTCATTTTCAGCATGCTTCTTGAAGTCTTTGAATGCATCAAACACATCATCTTTATGCTTCAAAACATAAAGCCAAGTGTACTACTGAAATCATCAATAAATAAGACATAATACCATGCACCTCCAAAAGAAGCATTATGCGAAGGACCCCAAACATCAGAGTGCACCAATTGTAAAGGCCTAGTGCTATTTTTTACATGTTTTATGAAAGAAAACCGTGCTTGCTTTCCAAACTGACATGCAGGGCATACATGACCAAAGTCATTATACTTGAATTTAGGTAATCCAAGTACTACTTCCTTCTGCTGCATAGATTTCAACTTTTGTACATTGACATTTCCAATCCGCTTGTGCCAGATCTCTATATCCCAAATGGCACTCTCATCATGAGAAAACATGGCTGCCTTAAGTCCCGGAATGGTCGCATCCAATGTAAACATCCTACCATCCCTTCTGCCCTTGGCAATTAACTTGCAGCCATTTCCATACTCCTCAATGAAGCATCCATCTTTGTTAAATCTCACTTACAGATTCTGTTCTGCCATTTGACCCACAGACAAAAGATTCTTCGTTATAGTCGGTACATGTAATACATCATGCAGGCCTTTCTTCTTGCCATCAGGCATCATAATAGGAACAATCCCTTTATGCTTTATGTCATGTTGGGTGTCATCCCCAATACATACATGACCATGTGTACCTTCAACCATCTCATCAAACCATTCTCCATGCGGTGTCATGTGGTTTGATGCTCCAGAGTCAATGTACCATCTATCATCTCTATCATGTCTTGATGCATTTTTGGATACATGCTGCATGGCAAAGAGTCTATCAACTTGCTCATCATGAGCACCACTGAAAGATGCATAGTGCCCATGTTGTCTGCCCTTTGCCTTCATATCTCCTTGCTTCTTGTAGCAATCCTTTGTAATGTGCCCATACCTGCCACAATAATGGCAATCTTTGTCCCTATTGGACTGATCAGAAGACTGCCATGAACCAGATCCACCACCTCTACCTCGGGGTGATCTCCCCTTGCCTCTAAACCTGCCAGATCCACGCTGGCCTTGTGTATTTGCACCATGCCAATTACCCTGTTGCTGCTGCTGTCCATAAGCATTACGAGTGTCACCACGACCTCGAAATGAACCACGACCTCTAAAGCCTCTGCCATGCTGGCAGGAGTATAACAGAGTGTCTCTACTCTGAGATGCACTAGAACTTGTATTCAAACCAAGTTTGACCTCCTCATGCAGCAACAAAGCAACTAGCTCTTCCCAGGTAGGGGGCTCTTCTCTAACAGAGATGGATGTGTCAAAAGCTTTGTACTCTTTCCCTAATCCATTCAAGGCAACAACAATCATATCATCTTCTGATACACTTGAGCCAATGGTAGCAAGCTGATCAGCTATGGTCTTCATCTCTGTGGTATACACCTGGATGCTCTTGCCATTCCTAGACATGTTGTTGAACTGTTGTTTCAACTGGATCTTTCGTGCATGTGTCATGGTTCCATAATTTTTCATCAGTATGTCCCAAGCATCCTTCGGAGTCTCACATCCAGTGATTTGAATTACCATATCATCAGATATACATAGAGAAACCAATGCAACACCTTGCATGCTCTCTCATTCCATAGCCTATAAGCTCTTTTCTGTTCATTAGTTGGATTCGTTGCAGGCAACTCAGGAGCAGCCTCATCTCCTGTACATAGATCCCAATAACCTCTGCCAACTAGAAAGTTTTTCATCCTGAATTTCTATAATGCAAAGTTCTTGTTGTCTAACTTTTCTCCAACTATTTGAGTGATATTGTTAGTCCCATGTGCATTAGCTATGATGCAATAGACTGTCTATCAAGTGCCTGACTCCTTGCAAGTCGATAAGTATCACTGACCAAATTCAGTCCACAACAGTTTATGACAGTTTTTTGCAATTAATTGCAGTAAAAAACGAGGGTATTTCAGCCCACTGATAACCCAAAACAGCCCACAAACAAGTGGTCTCAGCTGTAGGTATAACCGTCAATACATAAGCTATGTACTTGCTTCAGCTTAAGCTTCTGCAACCTCACTTCCAAGTGAATACATGCAGTCTAAAAACTATAAACTGTAAGTAACCAGCAGCAATTCCAAGGTCAAAACTGAGTGGTATTCATGTCATACATGTGCCAGATAGCTGCTAGTACATTTGGCAGTCAAGACATAAGCACAGAGGCACAAAATAGTGCATAACCAGCAAGTATAAGCGACATAAATTTGCTTACAGATCACCAACAACCAATATTCTGGGAACCAAGATGTATTTCAGCTTCAAAAGTCCTCAAGACATGTCATACATTTACTTTGTAGTGGCAAGTTCAATACATGAGCATTTGAGTAGACATAGACAACTTGTCTTCATTAATCACTGTCAAAGAGTACATGACTGTTCATAACCATGACTATTCACAACCAGCCCAAGCACTGTCAAGGGACTTATTTCAAGTTTAGATTTGAATATTCAGCAGCATCCAATGCTTTCCTCAAACCTCCATACATTCAGCATGCATATGTCAATTCATATAGGTGATAGAAGCTCAAAAGTGACATGTATTGCTTCAGCAAGATACAATGCTTGTCATTCACTATGTATGACAGTTTTCAGCCATGAACATATTTCAGATCTGAATGATTTTAGTGAGAAACTTCAGCTCAAATGCATTTCATCAAGTACATATGTCCTCCTGGCATATACCTTTGCTCCATTGATGCTTCTGGCTATGTTTGAGGGCTCCAGATTCATGTCATAAATGCATACATGCTTTGTAATGCCTGTATACAGCAGGCCACTGTTTGTTGCTGACCTACAGTCTTTGTTCTCAGCTCATAGGTGAGCTCTCACATAAGCATTTACACCTTGTACTCTTCAAGTACCTTTCACTAGTCTCTGTCAGGCATTTAGCCACTTCATATCACTTGCATATGATGTTTTTCAGTCATGAAGATGTCTGCAGAATATAGGCGCAGTTTGCGTAGGTCTATCCTCTGCTCTAGCAGCTCGATTTGATGATGGTGATGATGATGAAGCACACACTAGTGCTTAATACCCCCTTCACAAGGCTCTAAACAAGCAACAGACAGTAGCTTGAACCATAGAGTAAGC
This sequence comes from Lygodium microphyllum, assembly GCF_053477565.2. Lineage (NCBI taxonomy): Eukaryota > Viridiplantae > Streptophyta > Polypodiopsida > Schizaeales > Lygodiaceae > Lygodium > Lygodium microphyllum. The sequence goes on along the minus strand of NC_141159.1, from coordinate 84,465,169 downwards.
AATCACACAATGCCTACCTTCCATCACAATGATAGCTTGTTTGATCTTTTAGAACCCTTGATCTTCCACTCCTGCAAGTCTTCTTGACTTCCTCCTGCTCCAGAGAGCTCAACTTGGCAACGCTCTGATACCATGTTCAAAGATGAGAGAGAGAGAGACAGGGAAACTCATTCTCCATGAACCTTCAGGTTCCCATAGCTTTCTTCAGACACAATACAATGTAAAGTAACCTAGTCTTAGTGTTGACTAGAATGACTAACTCTAGTCAGGTCACCTATTAACACAAACCCGACTTATTCAATGTAGTCACATGGAGACAACACACACCTAGCTGTCACAGATGTCGATCACACATAAAGACGTACCTACTGAGCTTGACTTCTAACAATATTGGTCTCTTCAGTGATCATGAGAGATATTAACTCATCAAAATCTAAAAATGGCCTCTATTTATACACAGAAGTAGCAAACAATTTTCAATTCTTTTCATTATTAAGGCCACCCAAAGTAGATGATATCAAATCATCATCATCAAGCATTGCATCAATCTCTACCAAAGCATCTTCAATGCTCCTCACCTTCAAAACATACTCATTGATATACATTTTTCTTTCTTCAAAGTATTAAGCTGAATCTTATATGCCTTTGTATTAATGGAAAACATATTTTCAAACGTAGTACATACTCCACGTGAACTTTCTACATTTCTGATATGTTTCAATAAAGTGTTATCAATGACTCTAGATAGACGATACATCATCTTTTTATCTTTTGCATGCCATTCTTTCTATGTCTTTAATTTGTATACAGTCGCAAGGTCACTCAGCTTTGGCTTCTTTTCTTCACCTAAAATAAACTCAAAGAGAACTTTTCCAATAAGGAAGTTTGTTACACGAAACTTTCATGACAAGTAGTTGTTTTTATCGATCTTCTCAAGGATGCATTTCCACTGTTCTCTACCATTATCACAAAATTGATACAAAATAGCAAGCAAGTCTTATGCAACCTTTCACAACAAGTACAAATCAATACATTAAGTAGTGTTTTTCAATGACTGCTCAATAATATATATAATTTGCAATCTATTTGCAAAAAAAAATTTGTGTTGGCTTCTTGATAAACACCTGAAAACTTAAAGATTTGAAATCTATGACCTATGCACAACCAAAATCACAATATGCCCTAAAATTATTGTCTGCAACCTTGTGGGTCCAAAATAGGGCTCAAAATAGGATTTGTAGGCATCTACCTAGGAAAAAATAGGGGAAAATGAAGAAAACCACATTACAATTTTGTGTAACAGCAAGCCTAAATAGAAGGAAAATAAGGGTGAAATCTGGGAAAGAAGAGGAAGAGGAATCTAGGAGAGGGTGTCTAAAATCATGAGAAAGGGGGAAGAGAGCTCATTTTCAATTTCAAGGCCTTGAGAGAGAGAGAGAGAGAGAGAGAGAGAGAGAGAGAGAGAGAGAGAGAGAGAGAGAGAGAGAGAGAGAGAGAGAGAGAGAGAGAGAGAGAGAGAGAGAGAGAGAGAGAGGGAGGGGGGAGGGAGGGAGGGAGGGAGAGGGAGGGAGGGAGGGGGAGAGAGAGAGAGAGAGAGAGAGAGAGAGAGAGAGAGAGAGAGAGAGAGAGAGAGAGAGAGAGAGAAAGAGAGAGAGAGAGAGAGAGAGTGTGTGTGTGTATGTGTGTGTGTGTTGGAGCTCCAAGGCAAAAACAAGATCGAGCACACCAGTTTTGAGGTTTTCAAGTACTCCAAGTACATAGAAACCTTCCTTAGCTCTTGATCATTGATTCTAGAGAATTGTCAAGGGCTCAACATTACCTCTAGGGTTTAGACGAATCAAACAGGTCATTTGCACCTAATTCAGATACCCGTCATTGCGGAGTCTGATTCCCAGATTTGAACACTCGAGTCCAATTCGGTCCACTCAAACACCTACATTTTTTGTTTGATCAGACAACGCCAGCTAGTCTAAGTCAGACATGCTTGGAATCAGATAGCTAGACTCAGATCCCACCCGATTGAATGGGCATCCAATTTGGATAATCACCTCGAACACGAGACTCGAACTCGAACTGTCTCATTTTCTCACTCAAAAAAACCCAAAATTGGACAGTCTAATTCTTGGAATCACTCTGATAATCAGACACATTGACCAGAACTTGAAAACTAACAAATCTAACACATCCCAGGCTAGATAGAGCTCAACTCGAAGTAATGAAAATCCCTTCTAGGCATCTAGACACATTGGAGGGCTCACAAAGCCTCCAGACTATAAAGAGCGCGACTTAGTTTCCTAGGAAGCAACCTCGAACAAAGCCTCTCAAAACCCCATCCGAAACACCTTAAAGGACCCAACCAAACTCGTTACAGTGACCGCCTGAGGGAGAGAACTAGAAAAGTGCATTGCATCATATTTTTTTTTGTCACAATCATGCACTTGCCTAAACAATCACTTCAAGTGCACTCAGAAAGTAAAAATTTTGATTTGCAATGTGCATGAAAAGAAGTACCCCATGACCACTTGAGCGTACTTAAATTTGAGGAGTAACTAAACTAACAAAGAGCTCACATGCAAGATAAGTGACCTAAACAAACCACCAATAGGAGAAGATCCTCAAATCTCAAATGTGTTGCCAAAGATATCAAGTATCAAAGCAAGCCTTTTGGAGAGCAAAAAGATCGACACGATTAAGGACTCAACATTATCTAAGTTGATCAGTTTGATTGACAACCTAGTGGACTAGGAGGCCAACAAGATATCAGGATCAAGCTCCAATCATGAAAATGACCAGCTCAACTTGGGAGAGTTCCTAGTCAATATCCAATAAATGATCAATTGATACAATTTACAAACCAAGATGGAGTATCATGGTAGGTCGACTGAGGATATCATAGCTAACCTTGAGGAAAAGGGGAGATTGGCCAAGAAGGTGATGCACGACATTGCTCCTTATAACCAAGAGAACAATGAGCTCAAAGCTTAAGGCAAAAAATAGAAATATAAGAGGTCAAATGAGTCTTAGCACCTGCCAATCACTACAAGGATATAGGAGAATAGCAACGGGCAGTTGCGACACATATCAGCAGTATCGCTATTTGTGTCACTATAGCGACGGTACTTAAGTGGCCGAAACCGAGTGTGGTATTTTTCTGCAAAGAGTGAAAGAGAGAGCGAAAGAGAGAGTGAAATAGATCATTCGTTTGGGAGGGAGAGAGAGAGAAAGAGAGAAAGATAGAGAAGGAGAGCTTCTCACCACTGCCGTTGCCACCGTTCACGAAGAAGAGGAGGAAGTGCATGAAGGGCGAAGAGGAGCCGTCGCGAAGAGGAGACGAAAAATCCATCCTCGGGCCTTTGTGGTGATTACAAGATAGATAGATAGATAGAGAGAGAGAGAGAGAGAGAGAGAGAGAGAGAGAGAGAGAGAGAGAGAGAGAGAGAGAGAGAATAAACATGAAAGACAACAAAGCAATGGGGAGAGAGAGAGAGAGATGGAGGAAGAGAGGAGAATGAGGGAGAAAACATAAGGGGGTGGAGAGAAACAAAGAGAGGGGCAACATAGAGAGAGAGAGAGAAAGAAAGAGAAATGGGAGAGAATAAAAACAAATTAAGAGAAGAAATCCCTTCTCAAACAAATTAAGAAAGAAAAAGAGAATAAGAACAAAAAAAATTTGTTTGTCGTAACATAGACAAAATGGAAAATGATGAAGGTCGTGATGCTGAAGATCACGAGGCATATCTTAATTAGGGTGTCATGTGTCCTTACTCTTAATGCAAGCTGGCAATTAGACGAAAGCATCGCTTGTCTATAGAACACGTGCAACGCTTCGGCGAGTTTTAATCGGAGATCATTGATTAGGCGATCTTAGACTTTGAGCAAACGGTAAGAAAAGTGTATATCATGCATTATATTTGCAAACTCATTGAATATCATATACAAAAACATTGGATGTGGCCGTAAAATTTATACAGGGAGGTGACTGATAAAAGTCAGAGAGAGAGGTTGGAGCTAGCACACAGTGAGAGTAGTGTGCTCTCTCACGTATCCTTTTTTATTATATATTACTCCCATAACTCAAATCACTGTTTAAAACCTAAGGTCTCAAGGACCATTCACACCAAACAACCAAGTCCTAAGCACCGACTTATTAAATGTCCACATCATGTAGTACAGCTAGACAACTCAAGTGTCTGGTACAGTCATACCAAAGATAGAAAGCTGAGCTTGAAGTCTAACACTCCCCCTCAAACTCAAGACAATATCTGTACACCAAGCAGCTATCTAAAAACTCTGAACTTATCTTTACCCTAAGACTTGGTAAAGATATCCGCAACATGTTCATCAGTCTTCACATGCATGAGATCAACTCTTCTTGCAAGAACCATCTCTCTGATGAAATGGTATATTAGATTCATGGCCAGGAGTACACTACTAAGATTGTCACATAGCAAAGTCATCGGAGCATCTACCTGAATGTCCAAATCAGTCATAAGCTTTGAGCAGCCATGCAATCTCACATGCTTCCAATGCAGCACCCTTGTACTCTCCCTCAGTACTCGATAAAGCAACCGTAGGCTGCTTCTTGCTGCTCCACCTGATCATTTCGCTTCCAAACCCAAAAGCATAGCCACTCGTAGATCTACGATCATATGAGCATCCTGCCCAATCTATATCCATGTATCCAACCAATTTCAAGGGCTTATCTCTCACATAGAATAGCCCATAATCTACAGTGGACTTAATATATCCCATAATGCATCTAACTGCATCCAAATGCAGCTTTCGGGGCTTCTGCATAAACTGGCTTATGAGCCCTACAGCATAGCTCAAATCAGGCCTAGTGATGGTCAAGTAAATAAGACTTCCAACCATCTACATGTACATAGTCACATCCTCAACTTCAGCCCCGGTGCTCATGTCTAACTTTACATTCTGATCAAGAGGTGTATCCAGTGGTTTACATTTAATCATGCCATACTTCTTCAGCATTTCCATGGCATAGTGCTTTTGCATCAACCATAAACCATTTTCAGCTGTAACCACCTCAATGCCCAAGAAATATTTCAAATCACCTAAGTCTTTAATATCAAATTCAGTTTTCAGCATCTTCATTACATGCTGTATGTGCAAGTCATCATCACTAGTGATTATCAAATCATCAACATATATGACCAGCACTACCAAACCATTGTCAGTCTTTTTCGTAAATAGGCTATGATCAGCCCTACAAACAAAAAATCCCAAGCTCTACATGTAGTTACTGATCCTTGCATGCTAGGCTCTCGGAGCCTACTTCAACCCATATAATGCTTTTTTTAGCCTGGATATATAGTGCTGAAAATTAGGGTATACATACCCTTCTGGCTGACGACCCATATAGACATCCTCTGCCAAGTCACCATTGAGGAATACATTCTTCACATCCTTCACGTCCATTTGCTGCAATTTCTAACCTCTAGCAAGCAGCCAAAGCAGTCGTAGTGTGTATGGTTGCCATCTTGGTAACAGGGCTAAATGTTTCCTTATAATCAAGTCCATACTGTTGGGCATACCCCTTAGCAACCAACTTAGCTTTTTACCTTTCCACACTGCCATTCGACTTATATTTGATTTTGTAGACCCATTTGCAGCCAATGGTCTTTTTCCCTTTAGGAAATGGCACAAGATCCCATGTTTTATTTTCGGCCAAGGCATTTATTTCTTCATCCATAGCTGCACACCACTTCTCATCTTTTACTGCTTCAGCATATGTACCTGGTTCTTTGATCTCCATCACTTTTTTCATGTAGGCATAATGCTTTGCAGAGTAGCCACTGTATGTCAACTTGTCAACAGGATATTTGACCCTCTGCGAGCATCTAGGCTGTGGTGCACTACTCCATTCCCCTCTCTCATGAGGCAGAATGTACATGTTCTGCCTGTCAAGAATCGCATGGTGGGGGGACTTGCTCAAGATGTTGTGCCGAACACACACAGAATGCACAAGGAGAAGCTCACTCAAGAGACAAGAAGAGAGAGGGAGGCCAAAACGTTTTCTTTCTGGCTTCTTCTTCTTCTTCCACACTTTTTACAATGTACATAAAGTATAGATAAGATACAACATAAAGGAAAGTGGCCTACTAAGTCAAACAATGCATAACCGACTACACTAGTCGACTGGCCCTATAACTATGCCAGCTGTAAATAGGTGTAACAACTTGAATATAATAAGTAATGAGTCAGTGGCCATGTGAGAGTCATAATGACCACCAACGTGCTAAGTGTAGATGTGTGGACCCATCTAACCAAGCGGTCCATCATCAATGTCCACATGTGTTGAGCTTGTTATCTCAATACTCCCCCTCAAGCTCAACTGCATCTCTGCAACTCCAAGTAAGCTTCGAAACTTTTGAAGCTTCTCTGTACCCAATGCCTTCGTGAAGATGTCAGCTATCTGATCTTGTGTGCTGACATACACCAAGTCAATCTCACCTCCTAGTACCTTCTCTCTCACAAAGTGGTAGTGTATCTCAATATGTTTTGTCCTCGCATGGAACATAGGGTTCCTAGCCAACTGTATACTACTCATGTTGTCACAATAAATGACAACTGCACCTTCCACCTGCACATCTAAATCATCCAATAACTTTTGCAGCCATACTACCTCACATGCTGCAACAGCAGCACCTCTATACTCAGCCTCTGTACTCGACAAAGCAACTGTAGATTGCTTTTTGCTGCTCCAAGCAACTGCTGCACTACCAAGAGAGAACATGTATCCACTGGTAGATCTTCTATCAGACATACTACCAGCCCAATCTGCATCTGTGTATCCAAACACCTGTACATCTGTACCTGCCTCATAGAAAAGTCGATAATGTAATGTGGACTTCACATATCTCAATATGCGTCTGACTGCATCCAAATGTGGCTTTCTAGGTACTTGCATAAACTGACTCACAAGACCAACAGCGTAGCTCAAGTCTGGCCTTGTAATGGTCATGTAGATCAAACTCCCCACTATCCTCCTGAACATAGTAGGGTCTTCTATCTCATCCCCAACATCAGTACTCAACTTTACATTCTGCTCCAACGGGACTGAAAGTGGTTTGCATGCTGTCATACCATACTTGGACAACATATCCAAGCCATACTGTCTTTGGGATAGCCATATACCATCATCACATATGATCACCTCAATGCCAAGGAAGTACCTTTGCTCACCTAAATCCTTCATCTCAAACTTCTTCTTCAAAAAATCCTTGACTTCAGCAATCCCACTATCACTATCACTTATAATAATCAAGTCATCCACATAGATGACTATGATAACCAAACCTGCATCTCCCTTTCTCACATAAAGTGAGTGATCAGCATTAGAAACATAAAAGCCAATATTGACAAGATACTCTCTGATCTTGTCAGACCATGCTCTAGGTGCTTGCTTGAGCCCATAGAGCACCTTCTTCAACCTGCACACATAGGTGGGATGCTTTAAATCTTCATAACCTGCTGGCTGATCCATATACACTTCTTCCTGCAAATCACCATGCAAGAAGACATTCTTCACATCCATTTGCTGCAACCTCCAACCTTTGGCACACATCTGATAGTTGCCATCCTAGCAACTGGACTGAAGGTTTCATCATAATCTATGCCATATGTTTGGGCATAGCCTTTTGCAACCAGCCTAGCTTTGTACCTACTAATAGAACCATCTCCATTGTGCTTAATCTTATAAACCCACTTACATCCAATAGCTTTCTTGCCCTTCGGCAATGATACTAGATCCCAAGTCTTATTGGCCTCTAATGCATCCATCTCCTCATCCATTGCTGCATCCCAATGAGCATGACCAACAGCCTCCTCAAAACATGTGGGCTCAACATCCTCAAGTAGTTTCACCATATAAGCATAATGGTGAGCTGCATAACCTTCAAAACCAAATCTTTTAACAGGGTATCTCACCCTGCTAGACCTGTGTACCACTGGATCACTCAATGGAGTCTTTGCATTGACGCATGCTCTCTGCACACCTGGAGTCCTCACTGAAGGAATGCCAAGCTCATCATCCAAGCTCTCTGAGCCATAGGAGTCTCCATCAAGAACTGCATCAATGCCTTCTGACACTTTATTCTTTCCTTTGTCTTTACCTGTAGTGCTACCAGATGCACCTGAAGATGTAGAGGTACTCCTTAGTCTCCCAGACCAAGGACTACCAGATGATGTCTCTGGTCCATGATTCTTTCTTTTCAGCCTGCACATGAGTGTCATCATCATCATCATCATCCAATGCATCACCACTAGATGCATAGCAACTGCTCATTTCATCAAAGATGATATCCCTGCTCACTCTGAACTTACATGTGACAGGGTTATAACAGCTATACCCTTTCTGCTCTAAAGAGTATCCAATAAAGACACACTTTTCAGCCTTTGGATCCAGTTTCTTCTGCAACTCATCCGGCACATGAACATACACAATGCAGCCAAACACTTTCAAGTGTGATACATCAGGCTTCTTGCCAGTAAAACATTCTTCAGGAGTCATATCATGAACTGTAGCTGTGGGAGTTCTGTTCATAATATAAACAACAGTATGAACAGCCTCAGACCAGAAATGCTTAGGCATATTCTTTTCAACCATCAAGGTGCGTGCAACTTCTGCAATATGCCTGTTTTTCCTTTTTGCAACCCCATTTTGCTGTGGTGTATACCTGCATGTGAACTATCTCTTTATCCCATGAGACCTCAGAAAATCACTGAACTCATTCTAGAGGTACTCTCCCCCTCCATCTAACCTCAAGCACTTTACTTTCAAGCCTGTTTCTCTTTCAACTGCAGCCTTGAAAGTTCTAAAGTGCTCAAACGCTTCACTCTTTTCCTTCATAAAATATACCCACAGCTTTCTAGAACAATCATCAATGAATGTGACAAAGTATGAACTGCCTCCAAGGGATACATTTTGTGTAGGCCCCCAAATGTCTGTATGCACAACATCAAGGATATTTCTGCTTACATCTCTGTCATGTGAAAAGGGTTGTCTTGCCTGCTTACCAAATTGACATGCTTCGCATACCTTATGAAATTCTGCAACTCTAAATGTAGGCAAACCTGTAACAAACCCTTTGGACTACATTAATTTCAGTCTTTGTAAATTTGCATGTCCTATGCGTTTGTGCCAAATTTCAATATCTGCAACAACACCTTTTCCTTTAGCATATATAGCAGCATTCATAGGAGGAATTCCAACATCCAGAGTAAACATACATCCAACTCTACTTCCCTTTGCTACCAATCTGCACTTGTCATTGAAGTCTTCTACAAAGCAGCCCTTTGCATTAAATCTCACATGTAGCCCTTGCTCTACCATTTGACCCACTGACACCAAGTTCTTTGTAATAGATGGCACATGTAATACATCTGAAAGACTCTTTGTCTTACCATCATGCAAGGACAAGGGAACTTTTCCAACATGTGAAATTGGGTGGCATGAATCATCACCCGTCCGCACATAACCTGCATTTTGTAAATCCTGCATCTCTCCAAACCATTCTGTATGGCTGGTCATATGACTGGATGCACCTGAATCAACATACCAAACATCATCATGTGTTTCCTTTCCTGTAACAGCATTCAGCATATGCTGCATAACAAATAGACATTCATTTTTTTCTTCATTCTGTCGTGAAGAGGATGCATAGTTTCCTTACTGCAACTTACCACTGCGGATATCATCTTTCTTAGCATAACATTGGGCTGCAATATGACCTATTTTGCCACAGTAGTGACACACAATACCAGAGTTGTTAGAACCTCTGTTCTGCCATTCACCTCTTCCTCTAAAGCTCCCCTTGCCTCTAAAGTTACCACGACCTCCTGAAAGCTGCATATCGCCAAATTGCTAATTCAATCTGTTTTACTGGTTGTCACTACCACGTCCTGTACCACGGCCTCTTGAAGAGAACCTGCCACGTCCCCTTCCTGAATTGGAGTAGAAAGCTTGGACCTGTTCACCACTTCTTTCAGATGTCTCACTATGCATGTTGATCTCTTCAGTGATCATAAGGGAGACCAACTCATCAAAATCTGGAAATGGCTTTCTGACATATATGGAAGTTACAAAAGACTTCCAAGCCTTTCCATTGTTAAGTCCACCCAAGGTAGACGACACCAAATCATCATCATCGGGCATTGCATCAATCACTGCCAATGCATCTGCAATGCTCCTTACCTTCAGTGCATACTCATTGATAGACATCTTCCCTTTCTTCAATGTATTCAACTCTTGCTTGAGTTGAATCTTTCGTGCCTTTGTATTTACGAAAAACATACTTTCAAGTATGGTCCAAGCTGCATATGAATTCTCTGCATTTCTAATATGTCCCAGCATATTATTGTCAATTACTGCAGATAGCCAATACATGACCTTCTTGTCTTTTGCATTCCATTCCTTCCGTGCCTTTGTCTCTTCTGTAGTTGGAGGATCACTCACCTCCGGCTCCTTTTCTTCACCTGAAACAAACTGGTAGAGGCCTTTTCCAATAAGAAAGTTCGTGACACGGAACTTCCATGAAGGGTAGTTGTTCTTGTCGAGCTTCTCAATGATGGGGCTTCCACTGTTCTCTGCCATTATCACAAAAATAATACCAAACAGCAAGCAAATCCTCTGCAACCCTGGAATTGTAGTGCACAGCAATATACTAGACAACCTTTTTCACTGTCTGCTCAACAATACATGCAATCTGTAATCTCTCTGCAGATAAACCTTATGTTTGCTTCCTGCAAACACCTCAAGAATTACAGATTCACAATCTGTAACCTGCGCACTCACTTTCGGTCAAAATAGCCAAAATCATAGTGTATCCTGAAATTGCTGTCCGCAACCTTGCGGCTCTCAAACGGGGCCTGAAACGGCCTCAGATGCCCAAAATAACTGCGAGAAAGCTCTAAAGGGCATATCTACAGAATACATAGCGCTCTTCGCATACACCAAATCTCACAGCAATCTGAGATTTTTGCTCGACTCTGCTTCCGGTGCCTCCACAGGCACTATCCAAGAGAGAGAGTGGAAGAATGGCAGAGCTTATTACTTGTGGATTGCTTGCTCGAACCTTGCTTCTTCTCCTTCACTTTAGCCTTCAAAATCAGCCTCTCTTAGTGTCACAACTCTGATACCATGTCAAGAATCGTGTGGTGGGGGGACTTGCTCAAGATGCTGCGCCGAACACACACAGAATGCACAAGGAGAAGCTCACTCAAGAGACAAGAAGAGAGATGGAGGCCAAAACGTTTTCTTGCTGGTTTCTTCTTCTTCTTCCACACTTTTTACAATGTACATAAAGTATAGATAAGATACAACATAAAGGCAAGTGGCCTACTAAGTCAAACAATGCATAACCGACTACACTAGTTGACTGGCCCTATAACTATGCCAGCTGTAAATAGGTGTAACAACCTGAATATAATAAGTAATGAGTCAGTGGCCATGTGAGAGTCATAATGACCACCAACATGCTAAGTGTAGACGTGTGGACCCATCTAACCAGGTGGTCCATCATCAATGTCCGCATGTGTTGAGCTTGTCATCTCAACACTGCCTAGTACCAGGCGTATACACAGTCTGAATACCAAGTTCACTATCTAGACTGTTAGTTGAGTCATAGCCTGAAGTCATCTTTCTAGGTGTCATCACACTAGATATATCATCAATGACTTTTCCTTTTCCTTTGTTGTCCACTACATCATGTCTCCCCCTCACTGACATAGTAGTATTAGTGGACAGTGAGCCAGAGCTCCCCAATCTCCCTATCCATGGAGATACCGTTTGACCAGTAGGACCTATCATAGTAGTACTCTGCTGAAAATTAGTTGTAGATACATGAGTAGAAGGCGTATTAGATGGCACTATAGCTGGTGATACATACCAAGAGGCCATCTCATCAAAGATGACATCCTTGCTCACCAAAGTCTCCATGGTAGAGGGATTGTAGCATTTGTATGCCTTCTTATCCTGCGAATATCCAATGAAAACATACTTGCGCACTTTTGGATCCAGCTTCTTCCTTTTCTCATCTGGGATGTGCACATAACAAAGATAGCCGAAGACTTTCATGTGACTTACATTGGGATTATAGCCATACAGCTTCTCAAATGGCATCATCTCATGAATACCTACAATGGGAGTCCAATTCAAGATATACATGGCTATCATAATAGCCTCATCCCAATAATAGAGCGGCATCTTCATCTCGTTCATCATGGCACGAGTAGCTTCCATCAATACTCTGTTTTTATTCTCAGCCACTCCATTTGCTATGGAGTATAGCTGCAAGTAAGCTGCCTACGTATGCCATTTTTAGCCAAAAAATTATCAAACTCATTTGACACATACTCCCCACCATTGTCTGATCTCAAGCAAGAGATATAGCAGTCAAATTCCTTTTCAACCTGCTTTTTAAACTGCTAAAAAATAGCAAACACCTCATCCTTTGTCTGTAGAATATACACCCAAGTATAGCAATTGTAATCATCAATAAATGTCACATAGTACTTCGAGCCTCTAATAGATGCATTATGGGCTGTCCCCCAGACATTAGAGTGCACTAATTGCAACGGATGTGTACACTGCCTTACATGCCTGACAAATGGCAACCTCGTTGTAACCTTTGAGGATGACTAGATACCCTAGGAAGATCTTCTTGAAGTAATAAGTCTTGTACTTGGAATAAATCGTGCTCTTGTACCTATGGTCAATTCAAATAATATGAGTGCACTACTTAAAACATTAAGAGTAGTACAGCGGATGCATGGTGGGTCTTAACCCACAGGTCATAAGCCTAGTGCTTGTCTTCCCCAGTTTCTTCTCGAGATGAGGACATCTCGATTCCTCTAAGGGGGAGAGGATGTAATGTCTCGAAAAAAAAAAACGAAGATGTACCTGTCATCGTGGAGCGTCGCCGATCCTCCCTCCAAACACGTCGTCATCAGCGCTGCCATCTCCATCACTCCCTCCTGCATCATCAACATCGTAATCTTTATCGTCATCATCCTCATTGGCCAAAGCTTCTGGTAGACCTAGCAGTCCATGCGCCAACATGGAGAGCACGTGGCGAAGTCGCAAGTGGGGTGAGAGAGAATAATACACCCCCCCAATCACCTATATAACACCCCTTATTCTATAAAAGAAAAATGATACCCCTCCCCACTAGGGGACTACGGGGGCATAAGGGAATGCTGCTACCGGCTGAGAGAGAGAGAGTGAAAAAAAGAGGGAAGAGAGAGAAGAAGGAGAGAAGAAGAGGAGGATAAGAAGAAGAGGGAGAGAGGAGAGGAGAAAGAGGAAGAGAAGGAGAAGAAGAAGGGGTAAGGAGAGAGAGAAGAAGGAAGGAAAAGAAAAAGGGGAAGAAGAGGGAGAGAAGAAGAGAAGGAGAAGGAGAGAAGAAGAAGGAGTGGTAGAGAAAAGAGAAGTAGTGGGAGAGAAGGAGAGTGAGGAGATAGAAGAAGAAGGAGTGAGGAGAGAAAAGAAGAGGGAGAGAAGGAGAAGGAGAGAGGAAAAGGAGTGGGAGAGTGAAGAAGAGGGAGAGAAGGAGAAGGAGAGAGAGAGAGAGAGTAGAGGAATAAGAGAGAAGCAGAAGGAGAGAAGGAGAGGGAGAGAGAGTAGGAGAGTAAGAAAAAAAAAGAAGCGAGAGAAAGAGAGTAACTGCTACAAGTCATCCAAACCGCTCTCTCGGCAAGGAACCCCATCCAACGGTCTTCTCCAACCGAATGTTCCAACCCGAAACCGTTAAGGCCTTGAACGGCCCAATCTCCGTGAGCCGAATGGCTCCCAAGAAGAAAGTCACGGGAAGCATAGGCGCCCAAGCCACCGGTAATGCTGGAGGGGCAAGCGGAATGACCAACGCAGCACACACGAATCAAGCCCAGGTTCTAAGCGTTAAAAATTAATTTAGGAATTATATCTCATGAAACGGATGAAAGGATTGATGTCGTGCATAGGGTTTTGTTTACTCTAAGAACTAAGTTGCATGAGTGAAACGGTAGAGGTTGAAATTCACATAAGATTTTATGCATAAAATGATAAGGTTATCACCTTACCTCACATAAAATGATAGCTTTTTAACTAGTTCATTGCATGAATAGCCATTTAGAATTCACGTTTCGCAATCATGGTTAAGAGAAACACATGAAATGTTATTTTCTGTCCATAAGATATACTTGCATCATTAGACAAAACTCTAAACTTCATATACGCAAATCACATGTGATCCGGTGCATTAGAACCAAGTACTCGTTGCCAGGAATAAAGAGAGATAAAAGTTGTTTAGGAGGTACAACTATATTAAACGCACAATGTGCATGATGGTTAAGGTTGATTAGGAAATCCTGCATAGAACCGCCCTAAGAGAATTGAAAGGATCCAATGAATCTAGGCTGCATCTTGAAAGTTTAAATGAAGAATCATGTGTTGCCGTGTGTGTTAACTAAGCTTGGTTGGAACTAGAGATTAAAAGACCCTTGGTTGGGTTGTGAATAAGGCATGTTTGTTGCCTTGATTGACCAGCTAATGCGTGAGTTAGGGATTAAGATACCCTAAGGTAAAACCCAAGGTAAAAGGGCAAGTCAAAATTAAGTTATCTTACCAAGTCCATTTGCTTACGAAATCTTGTTTTGGAATTATTGGGATCTCGCCAAGACGTGAAAAGACCCAAGATCGGATGCTGGGAGCATTCGGAAAAAAAGGAGTCACACCTTAGCAGCCGGTCGTACAAACGACCTCCGAAATGTTCGTGCTTGTACTTAGCTACTCTTTGCTCAAGGAACTAATTCAAGGAGATCACTTAATGCTTCAGGTTGAAAGCTTGGAGGGAGAGGCAGGAACAGTTACCTTCGACTGTCTGGCTGGCCCTATCCAAGGGGGTTGTTAGCCGCGCCGGGTATATGGACCTAACCCGCCGCGAGAGGTCTCTCCATGGGTACTGCTTGGAGCGGGAGCAAGCTTGGGTGCTAGGGGAGGCTCTGGCTATAAATCCCTTGCCTCCGGATCCCACACAAGGGATCGACGTGACTCGAGATGGGATCTCGAGACCCGTGTACTAGTCAACGGGCGAAACTTGGAACAGCAATCCTGTAGATTGCTAGGATAGCCTTCGGGCGTGATATTGGATATACTCCATGATTTTTATAAATAAAGAGCAGTTAGTAGAGAAAACGTAAATTTCTTGGCATTATTTTTGTGTGAGTGCCTAAGTTACGTGAAGGAACCCGTGATTAATTTGTTTAATTAAGGAAGCTGATTTTGCATGTCAAAACGTAATGTGTTAGGTAATTAGATAACTAAAGCAAACTGAGGAAAGTGCGGTGGACGTGACTTAGGTCTGTCCCATGGAAGGGTGGTCCCGGTTAGCTGGGAACTTTTCTCAAATGATGAGATAATAAGACAATGAAGACCTAGTATTATTAGATATAGAATTTCTAGTTTATTCTATTTTAGGGGAAAGGAATGGGATTATGCCGTTCGGCAAAGAGATTGAGCTTCGCATCTTGTTATCCATGAACCAAGTGCAGCATGAATCCGCATCAACTTTGTTGTTTCTACACAAAGTGGTACAACTGGAGCTCGACGCTAGCTCCTTCATAGAGACTTTGTTGATAGGAAAGGAACCCTGACCTCAGGTCGATCCCAAGTGGGAATGGCTGGACACTTCTGCTCGGGACAGACTCGAGAAGACTTGGATCGCAAACGCTGTGTCATTCCCTGCAAGTGCCAGGCAAAGCCTTCTAGATCCTCCTCCTGATGGGCTGCTAAGACGTGTCCCGCAAGCGGACAAATGGGCACGCTACAAGAAAGCTGAGCTTGAAGTCTAACAGTGACATCTCATCGCAAGGAGGAGTGTACCTATTACATCCAGTTAGAAGAATTTGTGGGCATATGATGGATGGAGTGCCTAAGCCAATCCACCACTTGGAAGGCACTACCCAATCTATACTGGAAATACCAAAGGAGACATGCAGTCTTTCAGACTTTCCTACAATCTTGGAGCTTGAGATGGAGGCAATGATCAATGCATTGATGCCCATGGATGCTGAGACATGTGATTTGCTTAGAGAGGAAGCATCCATATAATTATATGATGGGTGCCAAGTATCTCTCCTAAAGATGTTGCTTGCACTCCTAAGTGTGCAAGCAAAATACGGATGGAGCAATCCGAGTGTGACCGAGGTGTCCTTACTCTCAATGCAAGCTGGCAATTAGATGAAAGCGTCGCTTGTCTATAGAACACATACAATTCTTCGGCAAGTTTCAATTGGAGATCATTGATCAAGTGATCTCATACTTTGAGCAAACGGTAAGAAAAGTGTATATCAATCATGCATTATATTTGCAAACTAATTGAATATTAATAACAAAAACATTCGATGTGGCCATAAAATTTATATATGGAGGTGACATCTCATCCCAAGGAGGAGTGCACCTATTGCAGCCAGTTAGAAGAGTTTGTGGGCGTGCAATGGATGGAGTGCCTAAGCCAATCCACCACTTGGAAGGCACTACCCAATCTATACCATCATTACCAAAGGAGACATGTAGTATTTCAGACTTTCCTACAAACTTAGAGCCTGAGATGGAGGCAATGATCGATGCATTGATGCCCATGGATGTCGAGACATCTGATATGCTTAGAGAGGAAACATCCATACCATTATATGATGGGTACCAAGTATCTCACCTAAAGATGTTGCTTGCACTCCTAAGTGTGCAAGCAAAATATAGATAGAGCGATGCGAGTGCGAACGAGTTGTTAAGATATTCTCTATGTACGCTTTGTTGATTTCTTTTCGACACCATCATAAAAAAGAATTATGCTTTTTCAAGGTGTTTTATGATTTTTTTTCAGGTTTCTAAAGTATCATTTATTACCACTTGGGAATACCATGCCTAAGTCTCATGATGATGTGCGACATGTTTTACGAAAGCTTGGCATGGACTACAACAACATCCATGCATATGTCAACGATTGCGTGTTGTTTCAAGGAGAGTGCGAGACTATGGAGACATGTCCAAACTGTGGTGCTCACTGGTATCGATAGGACTTGCATGAGCAAACCATCCCTTAGAAAGTTCTTAGACACTTTTCACTTATCCCCCATATACATCACATGTTTCGTACGTTGGGCTTGGCAAGCTTGACAACATGCCATGCAAGCACAAAATAGATCCACAAATGGATTCCAAAAAATATCAGTGGATTCACATGCATGGAGCCACATTGACTCTACCTTTCTAGGCTTTGCACAAGAGTCAAGGAATCTTCGGCTCAGTCTTGTTATGGATGGCATGAACCCATTCGGTCTCTGCTCAACTTCTTACAATATGTGGCATGTAGTCCTTGTTAACTACAACATCCCACTATGGCTTTCTACAAAGAAAGGATACCTGATTCTTAGCTTGCTTGTTCTTGGCCACTACAAAGTCAAGAATATAGACGTCTATCTCCATCCATTAGTCGATGAGCTTAAGATTTTTTGGGAGGAGGGGGTTGCTGTGGAAGATATGAGAAAGTGTGATAGTTGAGGGTCTGCCAATATATACGAGCCATTCCCATGTGGACCATGCATGACTTTCTAGGATTCGGGGAGTGATTAGGTAAGTAGGCTTCTGTTCTCATTGGTCATATCTATCATAGCCCTGTTCAAGTTTGTATTTACAGGATAAGGTGTTGGGACAGGTCTGGTTACCTCAAGTTATCATGCATGTCCATTGTGTGGGCCACAATTAGACTCCCAAAGGTCACAAACCATTAAGAAGATGGTATATCAAGGACATGCCACTTTCTTGTCGGAGGGTCATAAACTGAGTAAAGGTTTTCTTGGATGACCTCCAATACAAATGAATGCCCAAAGTTGGTATGAGTTGAAAATGGTCCACATGGAGTCGCATAAAATGGAATGCAATAATTCTCAGTTTTTTACAAGTTGCCCTATTGGACCCACTTATAAATCAACCACTTGTTAGATCCTGTGCATATTTTCAAGAATGTGGACAGTTTACTATGGGACCACATCACAAGAAAGAGAGAAACTGCAGGGGCACAAATGGATTTGAAGGAGGTAGGCAAGATGGAGGCACTTTGGCCACAGTTGAGTGCTAATGGTTGCTTGCAACTACCTCGCACTCCTTGGGTTTTATCCATTAAAGAAGAGTACATTGTGAAGTAAACTATCAGGTCTACCTGTACTCCGACAAGTATGATGTGTTCTCTCAAATCCACATTTTCTAAGGATGACCAACTATCAAGGAAAAAATTTCATGATCAGCATAAGATATGACATGTTTGTACTATGAATGGGTTGTAAGCGGCCTACGTATTGTGGTAATTTGTACTATCGATCCCGATCTCAAGATGCCTTACTCGAGAAATACGCGAGGCGATTTACAGGTTATCAAATGTAGTGCAATGGATCTCACAGAAGGAGATCAAGACATTCTTGATTCAATCTACAAGGCGGGGAGCAATGGAGACAATTTGTCTCTTTGAGAAGTACCTGCCCACCAGCATGCTCACGATACAAACCTACCTCTTGGTGCATCTTGTAGACAAAGTGGAGATTTCTGGACATGTCCATACGCGATGGATGTGTTAGATATGATCAATGCCCCACTCTCATTAGGTGCTACCAATGATCCATGGTGCTCAAAGTTGTAAGGCCATTATGAGGAGAAGCCAACCGGACATTGATGGAGTCTTGACTTGTATATCAGATGAGGTCTACGTGACCGGATGGCAAAAAGGTGACCATTGTGGGTCTAATCTTTGGGTTAGACGGAGAGGTTAAGTTGGTAGCCCCCGGCCCGATGGTAAAGGGAATATTCCCTAGCCGACTAGTGGAGGCTCATATGGTAGGTCGGTCAACCTAATGACCTTCATGGGCTATAAAAGCTAAACCCCTTCGTAGCCATCTCTCACTCATCTTTCACCCAGTCAGAGTTGTTGTTCCAGCTAGCCTTAAGCTCTTCACCTATTTTCTGTCTAGATCGCCATCTAAGATTCACACAGTGGAAGCGCACGGGTGGACAGAGCCATCTTTGTATCAGTTGTTTGAAGTTAAAGAATTTACTGATTCTCCTCTTATCTGTTGTGTACTCTCTATCTCTTTCTCAGATTCTGTTCGCTGCGCCGTGTAATATTTTACATGGTATCAGAGCCCAGGGGGCTCTAGAGATCGGAGAGCGTGCAAGAGGCAAAGGCTTCAACAGAAAAGAGAAACTATGTCGACTTCCGGAAGCGGTGCAGGAGGTGGTGTTGCTGTACCGGCTATTCAAACACTGAGGATTCGTCCACCAACCTTCAGCGAAGGCAAGTTAGATGGTACAAACTACACCTTGTGGAAGTTCAAAATTACAACTATCCTTGATTCTTATGAGCTTCTGGAGACTGTGCTGGGGACTGATGCAGAACCACAGCCTACCCCCGACCCATCAAATCCTAGTGTGATGATTCCTCCAAATGCAGATCTTCTACGAGCTTGGAAACGAAGGAATGCAGATGCATTGTGTGCCTTAGTTATAAGCTGTTCTGACAATGTTTTGACTTTGATTCAGCATACAACCAAAGCGTCAGAGGCTTGGAATGTGCTAAGGAGTCAGTATGAAACACGAAACCAAACAAGGATTCAAAACTTGGAGAATCAACTAGCAGCGGAGAAGTTTGCTGAAGGAGAGACGGTTGAAGCATTCATCACTCGGATTAAGAATCTGCGCGACCAGATGGCTGGCGCTGGGATACAAAAGACTAGCGAAGAGCTAGCTCGGAGGTGTCTTCGGATTTGTCCACAAAAGTTTGATGGACTAGTAACTGCCCTTAATACTCAGGTGAGACCTCAAGCTTTGACTTTTGAGGAGTTTTGTGCATTATTAATGGAGGAGGAGTTGAGGCTGAAAGCTCGAGAAGGAAGCAACAATGGAGATGCTGCATTCTCTGCCAATGCAAAAGGCAAAGGTGTCTCCTCCACCAAAAATGATGGTGACAAAAAGAAGAAGGGCGGCAAGAAGAAGTTTCAAGGAGAGTGCTTCTACTGCAAGAAGAAAGGACATGCAATTGCAGATTGTCGTGTCAAGAAGGCAGATGAAAAGAATGGTACCCTTAAAAGTAAAGGGAAAGAGACAGCCAATATGGCTGAAGCAGAGTTGGAATTATTCATGGCGACCATTGAGGAAGTGTGCTCCTCGGCGCAAGAAGAATCTACCACTGACTCATGGGTGTTGGATAGTGGGGCCTCCCGTCACATGACCAACAAGAAAAGTCTATATAGTTCTATGCAGCCTCTACAAGAATCCATCACTGTGACGGTTGGAAATGATGCTAAATGCCCTGCTGCGGGCACAGGTACTATTTCTTTTGTTGCTGCAAATGGTGAAGTCAAAAATCTTTCAAATGTGTTGTATGTTCCCGAAATCAGGAGAAATCTCTTATCAGTTGCTGCCATAACTGATCTTGGTCATGAAGTGAGGTTCAAGAAGACAGGTGCAGAAATTATTGATAGTGCTGGCACAATTGTTGGCAAAGGAGAAAGAAGGAACAACCTGTATGAGCTAAGTGCTCTTACAGCCACCGCTGGAGTGGGCACAAGTAAGCTTTGGCATGAAAGGTTTGGACACATCGGATCTGCAGTATTGAAGGAGATGCAAAAGCAAGGTATGGTTGCTCACCTACCTACAATAACTGAATTGAAGGAACCATGTGAAGCTTGTATGATGGGCAAGCAACAAAGAAAGGCATTTCCACAAGAAAGCAAGAATAGAGCACATGCTCCTCTAGAGTTGGTGCATGCTGACTTGTGTGGTAAGATGCCTACACAGGCCTTGGGGGGATCTTCTTATTTTATGTTGATTGTCGACGACTACAGTAGGAAGATGTGGGTGTACTTCCTTCGTGATAAGGCTCAAGCTTTTGGTAAGTTTAAAGAATGGCTAATACTTGTTGAGAATGAAACAGGGAAAAGTGTGAAGAAATTTAGAACAAATGGTGGTGGTGAGTTCAACTCAAAGGAGTTTGAAGGCTTTTGCAAGAGCAAAGGGATCAAGCATCAATTGACGATGCCTCACACACCTCAGCAGAATGGTGTTGTGGAACGCAGGAATTGTACCATTGTGGAGATGGCAAGATGCATGCTAAAGGGCAAGGGATTGCCTAACCATTTTTGGGCTGAAGCTGTTAATACTGCAGTCTACATTCTAAATCGGAGCTACACAAAGGCTCTCAAGGGAAAAACACCTCATGAGGCTTACACTGGTAAGAAACCATCTGTTTCACATTTCAGAATTTTTGGATGTGAATGTTATGCACATATTCCAGATGAGAAGAGAAACAAGTTACAACCAAAAAGCAGAAAATGTATCTTCTTGGGTTATAGTGATGAGCAGAAGGCTTACAAATTATATGACCAAGAGGCAAAGAAGATCATCGCAAGCCGTGATGTGGTGTTCAAGGAGGAGCCGCATACAGTGGAGGAGGAGAAGGCAAGTTCTTCCACTTTATCATCAAGCGAAGAAGTAGTCCACTATGAACCTGTCCCGAGAGCTATCCCTATCCTTAAGGAGGAGGAAGCATCATCTTCAGATGATGAGGAAAAAGTTCACCAACCTGACATCACCCCACCGGAAAAGCCATTGCCGCACTGGGTGAAGCAGCTCTATGACCACAATAATCCTATGCCTGCATCTGTTGAGGAGAAGGCAGATGGACCAAGGAGGTCTCAGAGAATAGAGGAGCAAAGGAGGGCTTCTGCTCACATAGTCAATATGGCCTTGATGGTTGAGATTATGAGAGAAGTAAAGGAGCCAACTGACTTAGAAGAAGCACTTGCAGATCCATCATGGAAGGATGCTATGCAGGCGGAGTATGACAGCATAATGAAGAATGACACTTGGGAGCTAGTGGATCGACTAGCAAAGCGGAAGGTTATTGGCACCAAGTGGATTTGGATGGTAAAGTACAAGGCTGATGGTACCTTAGAAAAGTACAAAGCTAGACTAGTTGCCCAAGGATTTTCACAAGTTGAAGGTTTTGATTTTCAAGAGTCATTTGCCCCAACTGCTAGAATGACCACTATTCACACAGTACTTGCAGTGGCTGCCCACAAGAAGTGGCCAGTGTACCAAATGGATGTTAAGTCAGCGTTCTTAAATGGTGACCTCAAGGAGGAGGTGTACGTGGCTCAGCCACCAAGGTTTGAGGCCCCCCATTCTGAGAACAAAGTGTGTAAACTGAAGAAGGCATTGTATGGGCTGAAACAAGCCCCCAGAGCATGGTATCAGCGGATAGATAGGTTCTTTTTAAACCTAAACTTCAAAAGATGTGCCTCAGATGCTAAGTTGTATGTTTACAGGGATGGTAAAAAGTTTGTAGTGATTGTCCTATATGTGGACGACCTTCTTATTACAGATGACTATGAAGATATGATCAACCAAACTCGAAAGGCTTTGAGTTCTGAGTTTGAAATGACAGACTTGGGCTTGCTGCACTATTGTTTGGGGATTGAAGTCTGGCAATAGCCAGGAAAGATCTTCATCTCTCAGAAGAAGTATGCATGGGAGATCTTGAAGGCATTTGGCATGACCGAGTGCAAGGAGATAGCTACACCTATGGAGGTGAATGCAAAGTTATCCGTCGAGGATACATCAGCACTAGCAGACATTGGGAGGTATAGGAGGTTGGTCGGCAGTCTGATCTACTTGTGTAACACCAGACCAGATATCAGTTTTGCTATTGGTATTTTGAGCAGGTTCTCAAACAAACCTCATGAGAGTCATTGGAAGGCTGGGATGTGGGTGCTCAGATACTTGAAGAAAACTCTTGACTATGGTATCACATACAGTTTCGGAACTTCTCTTGTGGGGAACTGTGACTCAGATTGGGCAGGAGACATTGATTCCAGGAAGTCAGTTTCTGGTTATTGTTTCTCTTTGGGTTCAGGAATTTTCTCTTGGATTAGTAAGAAGCAACCAACAGTGGCATTGTCTTCTACCGAAGCAGAGTACAAGGCAGCTTGTTTTGCTGCATGTGAGGCCGTATGGTTGAGAAGGATTCTATGGCATATGGGCGTGCAGGACGAAGAACCAACTGTGCTGAGATGTGACAATCAGAGTTGCATCGCCATTGCCAAAAATCCAGTGTTTCATGCACACACCAAACATATAGAGATCCAGTATCACTATGTGCGTGATGTGATGGAGGATGGGATAGTGGAACTGGTCTACTGTCCAACAGAGGAGAATGGAGCAGATATCTTCACCAAAGCACTTACAAAGGATCTACTTCAAGTTCATCTTTAGAGACTCGGCATTGGGCCGAGGAGATAGTTCACCTATGGGTGGACATTGAGGGGGGGTGTTAGATATCATCACATCTGATCACCTCAATGCCAAGGAAGTACCTTAGTTCACCTAAATCCTTCATCTCAAACTTCATCTTTAAACAACCCTTGACTTCAACAATCCCACTATCACTATCACCTGTAATAATCAAGTCATCCACATAGATGACTATGATGACCAAATCTGCATCTCCCTTTCTCACATAAAGTGAGTGATCAGCATCAGAAACATAAAAGCCAATATTAACAAGATACTCTCTGATCTTGTCAGACCATGCTCTAGGTGCTTGCTTGAGCCCATAGAGTGCCTTCTTCAACCTGCACACATACGTGGGATGCTCTAAATCTTCATAACCTGCTGGCTGATCCATATACACTTCTTTCTGCAAATCACCGTGCAAGAAGGCATTCTTTACATCCATTTGCTGCAACCTCCAACCTTTGGCTGTTGCCAAAGCAATCACACATCTGACAGTTGTCATCCTAGCAACTGGACAGAAGGTTTCATCATAATCTATGCCATATGTCTGAGCATAGCCTTTTGCAACCAGCCTAGCTTTGTACCTGCTAATAGAACCATCTGCATTGTGCTTAATCTTATAAACCCACTTATATCCAATAGCTTTCTTTCCCTTCGGCAATGATACTAGATCCCAAGTCTTATTGGCCTCTAATGCAGCCATCTCCTCATCCATTGCTGCATCCCAATGAGCATGACCAACAGCCTCCTCAAAACATGTGGGCTCAACATCCTCAACTAGTTTCATCATATAAGCATAATGGTGAGCTGCATAACCTTCAAAACCAAATCTTTTAACAGGGTATCTCACCCTGCTAGACCTGCGTACCACTGGATCACTCAATGGAGTCTTTGCATTAACGCGTGCTCTCTGCACACCTGGAGTCCTCACTGAAGGAATGCCAAGCTCATCATCCAAGCTCTCTGAGCCACTGGAGTCTCCATCAAGAACTGCATCAATGCCTTCTGACACTTTATTCTTTCCTTTGTCTTTACCTGTAGTGCTACTAGATGCACCCGAAGATGTAGAGGTACTCCTTAGTCTCCCAGACCAAGGACTACCAGATGATGTCTCTGGTCCACTAAGAGTTCGTGATTCTTGCTTTTCAGCCTGCACATGAGTGTCATGATCATCATCATCATCCAATGCATCACCACTAGATGCATACCAACTGCTCATTTCATCAAAGATGACATCCCTGCTCAGTCTGAACTTGCATGTGACAGGGTTGTAACAACGATACCCTTTCTGCTCTAAAGAGTATCCAATAAAGACACACTTTTCAGCCTTTGGATCCAGTTTCTTCCGCAACTCATCTGGCACATGAACATACGCAATGCAGCCAAATACTTTCAAGTGTGAAACATCAGGCTTCTTACCTGTAAAACATTCTTCGGGGGTCATACCATGAACTGCAGCTGTGGGAGTTCTATTCATAATATAAACAGCAGTATGAACAGCCTCAGACCAAAAATGCTTAGGCATATTCTTTTCAGCCATCAAGGCACGTGCAACTTCTGCAATATGCCTATTTTTCCTTTCTGTAACCCCATTTTGCTGTGGGGTATACCTGCATGTGAACTGTCTCTTTATCCCATGAGACCTCAGAAAATCACTGAACTCATTGGAGAGGTACTCTCCCCCTCCATCTGACCTCAAGCACTTTACTTTCAAGCCTGTTTCTCTTTCAATTGCAGCCTTGAAAGTTCTAAAGTGCTCAAAAGCTTCACTCTTTTCCTTCATAAAATATACCCACAGCTTTCTAGAACAATCATCAATGAATGTGACAAAGTATGAACTACCTCCAAGAGATACATTTTGTGTAGGCCCCCAAATGTCTGTATGCACAACATCAAGGATATTCCTGCTTACATCTCTGTCATGTGAAAAGGGTTGTCTTGCCTGCTTACCAAACTGACATGCTTCACATACCTTCTGAAATTCTGCAACTTTAAATGTAGGCAAACCTGTGACCAACCCTTTGGACTGCATTAATTTCAGCCTTTGTACATTTGCATGTCCAATGCGTTTGTGCCAAATTTCAATGTCTGCAACAACACCTTTTCCTTTGGCATACATAGCAGCATTCATAGTAGGAATTCCAGCATCTAGAGTGAACATACGTCCAACTCTACTTCCCTTTGCTACCAATCTGCACTTGTCATTGAAGTCTTCTACAAAGCAGCCCTTTGCATTAAATCTGACTTGCAGCCCTTGCTCTATCATTTGACCGACTGACACCAAGTTCTTTGTAATAGATGGCACATGTAATACATCTGAAAGACTCTTTGTCTTACCATCATGCAAGGACAAGGGAACTTTTCCAATGTGTGAAATTGGGTGGCATGAGTCATCACCCATCTGCACATAACCTGCATTCTGCAAATCCTGTATCTCTCCAAACCATTCTGCATGGCTGGTCATATGATTGGATGCACCTGAATCAACATACCAAACATCTTCATGTGTTCCCTTTTCTGTAACAGCATTCAACATATGCTGCATAACGAACAAACGTTCATTTTTGTCTTCATTCTGTCGTGAAGACGATGCATAGTTTCCTTGCTGCAACTTACCACTGCGGATATCATCTCTCTTAGCATAACATTGGGCTGCAATATGACCTGTTTTGCCACAGTAGTGGCACACAATACCAGAGTTGTTAGAACCTCTATTCTGCCATCCACCTCTTCCTCTAAAGCTCCCCTTGCCTCTAAAGTTACCACGACCTCCTGAAACCTGCATATCGCCAAATTGCTGATTCAATCTGTTTTGCTGCTTGTCACTACCACGGCCTGTACCACGGCCTCTTGAAGAGAACCTGCCACGTCCCCTTCCAGAACTGGAGTAGAAATCCTGGACCTGTTCACCACTTCTTTCAGATGTCTCACTCTGCATGTTGATTTCTTCAGTGATCATTAGAGAGACCAACTCATCGAAATCTGGAAATGGCTTTCTAACATATACAGAAGTTACAAAAGACTTCCAAGCCTTTTCATTGTTAAGTCCACCCAAGGTAGACGACACCAAATCATCATCATTGGGCATTGCATCAATCGCTGCCAATGCATCTGCAATGCTTCTTACCTTCAGTGCATACTCATTGATAAACATCTTCCCTTTCTTTAATGTATTCAACTCTTGCTTGAGTTGAATCTTTCGTGCCAGCATATGAATTCTCTGCATTTCTAATGTGTCCCAGCATTTTATTGTCAATTACTGCAGACAACCAATACATGACCTTTTTATCCTTTGCATTCCATTCTTTCCGTGCCTTTGTCTCTTCTGCAGTTGGAGGATCACTCATCTCCGGCTCCTTTTCTTTACCTGAAACGAACTCGTAGAGGCCTTTTCCAATAAGGAAGTTCGTGACACGAAACTTCCATGATGGGTAGTTGTTCTTGTTGAGCTTCTCAATGATGGGGCTTCCACTGTTCTCTGCCATTATCACAAAATTAATACCAAACAACAAGCAAATCTTCTGCAACCCTTGACCTGTAGTGCACAGCAATACACCAGACAGCCTTTTTCACTGTCTACTCAACAATACATGCAATCTGCAACCAGTTTGCAGATAAACCTTGTGTTTACTCACTGGTAAACACCTTTGAACTTACAGATCTGAAATCTGTAACCTGCGCACCCACGTTCGATCAATACAGTCGAAGTCACAGTGTACCTTGAAACTGTTGTCCGCAACCTTGCGGCTCTAAAACGGGCCCTGAAACGGCCTCAAATGCCCAAAATAACTGCGGGAAAGCCCTAAAGGGTTAATCTGCATAATACACAGCGCTCTTCGCGCACACCAAATCTCACTGCAATCGGAGATTTTTGCTCTTCCCTGCTTCCGGTGCCTCCACAGGCACTATCCAAGAGAAGAAGTGGAAGAATGGGAGAGATTCTTACCCGTAGCTTGCTTGCTCGAACCTTGCTTCTTCTCCTTCACTTCAGCCTTCGAAATCAGCCTCTCTCAATGGCGCGGCTCTGATACCATGTCAAGAATCGCGTGGTAGAGGGGGTTGCTCAAGATGCTGCGCCGAACACACACAGAATGCACAAGGAGAAGCTCACTCAAGAGACAAGAAGAGAGATGGAGGCCAAAAACGTTTTCTTACTGATTTCTTCTTCTTCTTCCACACTCTTTACAATGTACACAAAGTATAGATAAGATACAACATAAAAGGAAAGTGGCCTACTAAGTCAAACAATGCATAACTCACTACACTAGTCGACTGGCGCTATAACTATGCCAGCTGTAAATAGGTGTAACAACCTGAATATAATAAGTAATGAGTCAGTGGCCATGTGAGAGTCATAATGACCACCGACGTGCTAAGTGTAGACGTGTGGACCCATCTAACCAGGCGGTCCATCATCCATGTCCACATGTGTTGAGCTTGCCATCTCAACATGCCCCACCCTCATTAGGTGCTACCAATGATCCATGGTGCTCAAAGTTGTAAGGCCCCCATTATGAGGAGAAGCCAACCGGACATTGGTGGAGTCCTGACTTGTATATCAGATGAGGTCTATGTGACCGGATGGCAAAAAGGTGACCATTGTGGGTCTAATCTTTGGGTTAGACGGAGAGGTTAAGTTGGTAGCAACTCGAGGCACATTGCATTGAGTTGCATGGTAAGGGAGTTAAAAGGGGCCCCTATTGTGGGGTCCGAGGGCAGCGCCCCCGGCCCGATGGTAAAGGGAATATTCCCTGGCCGACTAGTGGAGGCTCATATGGTAGGTCGGCCGACCTAACGACCTTCGCGGGCTATAAAAGCTAAACCCCTTCGTAGCCATCTCTCACTCATCTTTCACCCAGTCAGAGTTGTTGTTCCAGCTAGCCTTAAGCTCTTCACCTATCTTCTGTCTAGATCGCCATCTAAGCTTCACACAGTGGAAGCGCACGGGTGGACAGAGCCATCTTTGTATCAGTTGTTTGAAGTTAAAGAATTTACTGATTCTCCTCTTATCTGTTGTGTACTCTCTATCTCTTTCTCAGATTCTGTTCGCTGCGCCGTGTAATATTTTACAGGATGTTCTTCTTGGAGCCCTTCATGAAAACCCTGAAGGGCTTTGTGCGACAACAAGCTCGACCAGAAGGTAGCATAGCTAAAGGTTGGTTGGTGTCTAAGGCATTAGTGCATATTTCATAGTGGCTACCAATGGTGGATTCAGACAACAGTATGCTATGGTCACTAAAGAATGATGATAGACTGATCAGAGATGTGGTGGTTGGAAATGGGGTAGAAAAAAGAATGGATACTGCAATGGAGGAGAAAGTGAATCATTTTTTTATGTTGCACCATGCCTCCATGGAGACGTAGCTCACTAGGTACAAGCAAGCCAGGAAAGATGGGGAAGGAGTGCGATCCAAATTTTGATGTGATATGCGCCATTGATTGATTCAATATCCTAAGGGCATGGAGGAGATGCAGGGGATGTAGTCCAAAGGTGACCACATATTTTATAAGTTGTCGTATCTAGATTTTATATGTGACAACTAATTAACCGTTTCAATGTAAAATACAAAATATACAATGTGGAGTGGCCGGGCGGATGACATTTCCGTGTGGAGCGTATTGACAAAATGTGCTCCACAACGGATTGTGGTGTCATGGCAAAGTTCGAGCAAGCGAGCCACGAATCCAAAAACTATTATAGATGAGATGGAGTATTTTGGAAACTTGCAAAGTATTATCATAGTGGATTACTGTAGTTTCTCCATCATCCTATTTGATTTGGAGTGGTTCAAAGTGGTACTACAAGAAGTTGAGATAACTGTTCGATGAGGTCTATCTGGATTTCTCAAAATAGATTCCGAAAAAAGATGAACATATTTGTGCGACAAGTTTGTCTTGCCAGCCCATTGTGAATAGATGCATGAATTCAATGTTTTTTTAATTTTATTATGATATGGTATATCTCACAAATGTTAAATATCTCTTGTATGTGATTTTGAACATGTAATTTTCTATCCAGACCCCCAACAACCTCGATGGTGGTATGTTGTGCCTTAGGCTCTCCAAAGTGTGAGAGTATATGATGAAAGCAATGTTCCCAGCGTAGATAAGGACAATATGCAGATAGAGGGTTGATATTGCAAGGGGTGGAGGTTGCCCAAAGCTTGGAGCATGTAGAGGACGCAGAATAAGATAAGGATGATAGAAAGATAGGAGGCCAAGAATTCTTTGAGAACAAGGTGGACTCATCCTTTTGTGGTGACCTTTATATCGACCTTATAGTGTTGTGTATGCAGAGTTGTGTCAGGAGATTGATATGGGACCATAGACTATATCATACTTGTAGCATCCACCTACTTAATTTGTCGATGAATCCCTTATAAGGGTACTCTAGAATATACATTTTAAGCAATATCATTTTTTTTAGAGTTATATTACCGTGCTTTGCTTAAATCTTTATATCGATTACGCTAACATCAATTTTTGTCTATGCAAGTGACTTTTGTGGATATTTGGAAAGTATGATGAGTCGAGAAATGAGTGACGAGGAGCTGCATGAGATCTTCACATGCATGTCTCCAGATCAAATGGCTCGATTTAGAGATATGAAGGACCAGGAGTTGTCTGAGACACCATCAAGCTGTTCTGTTAGATCTACTTTGGAACGCTCTGATGCTTCAGTTTCTAGTAGACCAAGTCATCGCTCCAGGGACGGAGGGAGTGGTTCTAGGGGATGATGTAGAGACATGGATGTGGTGAGACAGCAGTCGGCTAGAGATACAGGTGCTACTCCTTGCTCTCATACAGGTTTGAGAGAGGGTGGCTCAAGTGGTTGTTGTGGAGGTACTGACATAGTGTCTCTGTCTCGTCATTCTGCCTGCAGTTGTGTCACCTGTAGGATTTGTCACACCTATGGGGACATCTACTCCAGTCACTCCAGCTTTTGCTCACAATCGTTTGTAGATGGCACCCCTATGGGTGCTATCCAAGAGATACCACCCCCGTGGATACACCAGATATACATGGGTCTCCTAGATATGCCCAAGAGTGCAGTCGTAGGTGGGAGAGAACATATCTTAAACATACGCTAGAGGGATACGAATACTTTGTAGATGATAGAACAGGAGCTGTCATCATGAATGATGAGGGGAGGAGGGTGATGACTCATATGAGAGAGTTGTGCCAACAAGTTTTTCGGCACAATGTCTTGGATCATTGGAAGAAAATATCGGAGGGGAGCAAGTACTACATAGTAGCATCCTTGCATGAGGAGTTTTCGATACTCACCATGGCAGATAGGTTTTTCACATGTTGGATGATGGAGTGTATGCATGCGTACATGTCACACAGACAATCAGACGAATGCAAGGCACTTAAGAGTGGGGCCTCAAAGCCCGAGTGGCTAAACACACAGATGACTGGTGCTAACTGAGGGAGGAGGTTCCAGATTCTCCAAGATGTTGGAGAAAACAGCGCGAGGCAGTGAGGATATGACTAGAGGCAGGAGTGGTCCATCATCTTGGGAGTGGTGGCCACAAGACTTATCTAGAGGACTTTTAAGTTTTTCTTCTATTCTTCTCACTTATTTTTTTCCAATAGCGCTTGTACTGACAATCCTGTTTCTAACAATTGTATTATGTTTTCTTTGCAGCACTCCATTACAAACCGTGATTCCATCGGCCTAGAGATTCGATATACAGAGAGACACAATCTCACTGCATTGATTGACAGATCGTATGTATGCAGTGGCCCAGTAAGTCACCCATCTTTCTTGTCCGTAGTTACTATTTTTAATTAAAATGCATTATTGTATGGTGGACTGATGTGTAGTTGTTTCTTTTTTTGTAGAGTTCTTTTGATGCTCCTTTCTTGCGCTTGGATTTGTAAAGCGGACATCCTCTTCTTTTTTGGTCCTATGATTTATGTAGGAATTTTCTATGCACTATGTTAATATTATCATCCTTTGTATGTTTCCATGATTCCTGCTCTTTCATTAAGCGATCTTGTATTTATTTTATGTATCAATCTTGTGGATTCAAGTACACTTTGCCTTCATTTTGACGACATTATACACTTTACATGTAATCCATTTGTAGAATGTAAATACATCACATAGTGCTACATATGATAGGGCAGCAAGCTGCCTCGCCACAAAAAAAAAATCTTTGTAATCGTCACTATTAACGTCGCAAATTTACTACACGTGTCGAAATTTGCATTGCAAACCGTCATTATTGGTGTCGCTATTTGCATTGCCAATAACAATGCAAATAGCAACACCAATATCGACGATTCTATGGAGACGCTAATATCGACGTGTTTAGCGACGATGGGGGGCAAATTTTTTTGTGAACATTTTTGTCGCGTAAACGTCGGTATGAGACCTCTATCTTGTATTGCATCGGAATAGGATAGGACCCAATGTGGAGAGGGAAAGAAGACTAGAAGTTGATCTCACATTGAGCGAGCTTCTCATTAAGTGACTCATAGACAATATGCATGCAATGGAAAACAAAGCTGGCCTAGCAACTTCATTGTTAGCAAGATTGGGAATCACTCCAAATTCGAGGAGCCAACTAAAGATACGTGTAGTTTCCAATCAACTCAACAAGTACCAACCTGATAACGACCCATATAACGTCATAGAGTAGTTCAAGTAGGTGTGCGAGGCAAACGGCCTAACAAACCCTACTCAATGTGTGCAAGCTTTTGACCTTTTTGTCTTGGAGATAAAGGGGACAGACATGGTACGCTAGTCTAGATTACATCAAATGAAATAACTTTAATACCCTCAAGATTCTCTTCATCAAGAGTTTTTTTAAGGTAGGGTACCCGGACAACCTTATTATTCAACTGATGAATGTCAATCAAAAGGACAAGGACATTAGAGATTACATCATCCACGTATGGAGTCTCTTTAAGAGAATCCCAGCTACAAAGCAACCTAGTGAGCGAACACCAGTCTCTACCATATTTATAAGTGGAATTAGGAGTGAAGACCTCTACAAAGCATTAGTAGGCAACTTGAATCTACAAAGGGACGTGCTAGGTAGGTCTTTGAAGAATCCATATGTGTAGATGTTTTGCTCAAGGAGAGAAGCTTGAGAGCCACAAGCGGAGATAGTGTAGCCTCTAGAGCCTTAGAGAAGAGAGCTACTGCTGCTAGCGAGAGATCTAGTCAGAGTAACCAAGAGAAAGGGAAGAGGATTGAATCGAGCTAAGAATTGGTAGATGTAAAGCTAGAGCTGGCCAAGCTCTAGAAAATGATTAGAAGACGTGCAACCTCACGTGTAATGTGTCCATTGTGGAGGAAACCACCTCCGATCGAGTACACGGATCCTAGATCCTGACCTTGTGCCAATTGTGGTAGGTTCGATCACAATACAATGCATTGCCGATCTCCAAGGTGATTTCCGTATCCACAAGTTTACAACCAACCATACTACTTGGGGAATAGACCACCACAATTCAGAAGGGAAGTTCCATTAGCTCTCCTTGCACCTAATGCTACAAAGCTAGTTATCCCCAAAATGGACATCAACCTTGCATGCATACCTAGACCACATAAATCCTTCGTGACTCATCCACTCAGTAATGCTCCAATACATCACGTAAAGGAGTCAAATAAAGATGAGACCTACATAAACCCTTATGTCTCGTATAACGATGAGGATAATCCCATCTTAATGGACTTAGACCAATTCAATTATAGCGTTAGGTCTCAGGAAAGGGATAGAGACTTAGGGAGGGCAAAGTCAAGAACTAATCTCATGTTGGACTTGGGACCACCTAAGGCATGTCTCATCTCGTTGCCCCAAGCAAGAGCAAGCTAACCAAGAAAAGGCTGATTTGAGCTGCCTCGAATATGGAATCACTCACTTATACATTGAATGTCCCATGTGAAAACTGTTTACTAGCTTAGCCATCATACTTCTATACCTTTGGGGCTATTTGGAGTCAAAACACTTGATGGTGAGGCCATTCCCATCTTGTTGAACATCATGACTAGAGCACAAACAAAGCAGGCCGGCATTTTATTGCTAGGATCTAGCAACCTAGATGTGGCCTCGATAGGAAACAAGACTCGTCGAAGGAAGAAAAAGAGGGCTAACACCAAAGTGATGATAAAAATGGACAGGGCGACCACACTAATGAGAGAAAAGAAAGTGGCGGATGCAGAGATTGAGTCTTCAACACCCAAAAAAACAGAGAAGGGGAGTAGCAAGGTTGGGGAATATCAGAATTCAAAGCGCCAAATAGTTGACAAGGTTGAGTGGGTGAGAGAAGCCCAAGAGCATCTAAAGGATACCAAGCACATCCTAGAAGACAAGATCAATGAGTTCTCTAGTGTGAATATGCATGTCTCACCAATACACATCAACTCAAGAGATGCATCTACACCTTACGCAGAATCATGAAGACAAGGCTTGGACACCAACTGTAAGCAAGTTACTCATCAAGACTAGTGGCAAAAGTGTGGTAGGGCAAGACAAAAGGCACACGGCTCATGGCATGCTTATGACATTGCTATTGAATTCTTGTAATGTTGCCAATGGGAGATCTGCTTAGGCAAAGCCCTTCATTATGGC
The DNA here is from genome assembly GCF_053477565.2 of Lygodium microphyllum. Lineage (NCBI taxonomy): Eukaryota > Viridiplantae > Streptophyta > Polypodiopsida > Schizaeales > Lygodiaceae > Lygodium > Lygodium microphyllum. The sequence goes on along the minus strand of NC_141159.1, from coordinate 84,431,245 downwards.
AAGAATTGAAGCAATTGGGTAGAGGGATCTAACAAGCTAGGAGTAGCCGACTTGCATGACCATGATGCAGCCACATAGATACCTAGCCTCACATTGAACTCAATGCCAAAGCCCTTGCATGTGAACGGTTTTTGGGACGACATGCAGATGCATGTGGTCCTACTAGTGGCAACAATAGGAGATGTCACAAGAAAGGGGATTATAGACATAGGAGCATGAGTCAATGTACTTAGCCATGCAATTCTACAAGTTTGGGGTAACCCACTAGTGGAGGCCACAAGGTTTAATGTCATGCTAGCTGATGGCATGAAAGTTAAGCCATTCTGAGTGCTGAAGGATTGGCCATTGAAGATAGCGGGTGTTCAGTTCTCAATGAACATCATTGTTATGAAGGGAGTAGACTACCACATCTTGCTAGGCCGACGAGGAACACACAAGTAATTGAAGACTGGGATAGCGGCCTCATATTTCTAGGTAACAGATCGGAGGTAGTAAGAGTTGAGATGGACAGTTGGATGACCATGCATGTCAACTTAGATACCATCTCCTCTATCTTGAAAGGAGACACCCAAGCCAGGAATTCGTGCAAACCCTTGACGAAGTAAATTCCTTGCTCCCAAAGATGAGCAGGATTGGATGTACATGCTAGCTACCATCAACTTGTCATTTTTGAATGAGGAAGAAGATTTTTAGCACGCAGCAAGTATAGCCGCAATGAGTCCCATGAAGCCATCACACCTAGACTCCAAGGGGTAAGTCCCTACCATTAGTGCCACTCTGTACGATGGACAGAGACCCTAGCAAGAAACAAATACCCACCCCTTTCCATATCTCATTTAGCAAAATTGAACTCTAGGGGATTCTTGAGTATCTGACAAGGGAGCTAGCTGGTCACCTAGCTACTAATCTCAAGCCGCTCCAAGATCTCATAGAGGAACTAAAATGGTAATGGACCAAAGTGCACAACCTAAACCTTAGGTACAATTGGGCATTGATCATAGATGAAAAGAGAGTCGAGAATAGAGACCTAGATGATGACGAGTAGTCAAAATGTAGCAATTCATATGTTGAGTACAAGGACTGCTATTCCTCAAACAAAAGCAATGAAGAAGAGGCCAAGACGATAGAGTACGACACTGATGTCCAAGTGATAAAACAAGTAAACATAAACTTCAAGTCGTAGAGAGCCTATGCATTTAAAATCCAAGTCTTCATAATTGAATGCAATCACACTTGGCTAGATCACTTAGGTGTAATGAACTATGAGCAAGTAGGGCTAGTCCAGCCAAGTGATGCATCTCTCTTTAGCACAAATTCAACCTCAAAGTTGCAACCACCAGGGAAAACTCTATTCTCTAGCAAGGGTTGTGAATTCAACTCAGAATCAGAAGTAAGCTCTAAGAGCGAGCATGAGATGTCCTGGCCACCTAATACTAGATGCACCAAAGGGGACTTTCCTGTCCCCCTAAGGTGCAGAAGACGGTTCCAAGAGGAAAAAGAAGGACAACCAAAAGGGTCAGAAATCGAACAGCAAAAGAAGAAGATCTACCAAAGCTCTTCACTAAATTCAAGAAATGGGACATGGAAGTGATCTTTTTGGGCGCAAAGAGATAAGGACAAACAAGTGAACCAATAGAAGGACCTACCAAATTCAAGGAAGTTGACTTAGTAGGGGAAGGGGAGAAGCCTTGACTTGTGTCTATAGCTAATGACTTGACCAAAGCAAGAGGAGACTGATCTTATTTCTCTCTTGCAAGAGTATATAGACGTGTTCGCCTGATCCTTAGATGAACTCAAAGGAGTTTATCCAAGGGTAGTGGCACGTAACATCCCAATGAATCCAGATGAAATGCTAGTAAAACAATGACCTTACCCAATGAATCCAAAGCATAATCACGTCATGAAGGAAGAGATTGATAAGCTATTGAAGGTAGGTTTCTTCTACAAGATTGAGCACATGGATTGGATGTCGCACATTGTGATCATCTTGAAGAAAAATGAAAAATTATGAGTGTGCATGAACTACAAGAAACTCAACACAACAACTAAGAGAGATAATTATCCATTGCCTTACACAAAATCCATGCCTAAGAGAGTAGTAGGAAAAGAGGCCTACAATTTCTTGGGTGACTTTTCAGGCTACAACCAAGTTCAAGTACAACCCGACGACATGCATAAGATGGCATTTGCCATGGTGTGGGTTGCACTCACATACATAATCATGCCATTTGGGCTGATGATGGATGCACCTACTACCTTCCAGTGTCTAATATGTGCCATCTTCAAAGGCATGCTTAGGCAAGAGCTAGAAGTATTCATTGACGATCTATGTGTGTGCTCTAGTTGGAAAGAACACTTGGATAAGCTTCACATAGTTTTTGAATGATATAGGCTCTATAGTCTCTCTTTGAATCCCCTAAAGTGCCAATTATGGGTGACACATGGATGTACCTTAGGGAATGTGGTGTCCAAGAATAGCATTGCCACTAGCTTCTCAAAGATTAGGGTTATTGATGACTTTCCACCACCAACCAATTATAAAGGAGTTCAGCACGACATAGAAGGTACTATCGTCGGTGCTTCATTCTAAACTACGCATTGATTGCTAGACCACTCTACAAGTTATTGATTGTATTTGAGTGGATGGAGGAGTGCCAATATTCTTATGAGGAGTTGAAAAAGGCTGTCACTACTACACTAATTTTACAAGCTCCAGACTAGATCATAGCATTCCATGTACATATTGATGCATCAAAGTTTGTCGTTGGAGCCGTTTTATCCCAGGTTGGTGAGCATAACCTTGATTATCCAATGAGCTTGTTAGCAGACAACTCAGAGATATGGAGATCAACTACTCCACAACAAAGAGGTAATATTTGGCCATGGTATTTGCTAAATAGAAGTTTCAACATTATCTTTTGGCCACACACTTTACCTTCTTTGTTTATCATCAATACTTGCTCTATCTAGTTAACAAACCTTGCTCTACTCGTGTGGACACATAGCTCAATGGTTACCTTTGCTATTAGAGTTTGACTTTTTTGTGGTTATACACAAAGGCAAGCAACATTACATGGCAGATCACATGTCCCACATACCCACAGGAGAGGCCGCTAGACAGGGCATCGTAGATTACCTACCCTGTGCACACCTTTTTAGCATGTCCGATGACAAGGATTTAATCAGAGCCAACTTGACACCTTATTATATTGATAACATAGTCTAGATCTTAGAGCACGGACTACCAGAGAGACATATTGAGAAGGCTAGGCTAAGGAACCTTATCCTTGAGATTCAACCCTATCAATTTATTGTTGGCCAACTCTATAGGTTAGGGCAAGATGGCATGTTGCGGAGATGTGTATGTGAGCATAAAATGCATGATGTGCTAACAGAAGTGCATGGTGGAATTGCTAGAGGACACTTCAGTGGAGATACTACCACCCGCAAGGTGCTACAATCTCAACTGTGGTGGCCCACCCTATTCTGCAATACTGCTAAATTTGTAAAGCATTGTGATGAGTGTCAAAGGACTAAGCTCCCTATTCATAAGGACAGAATGGAGTTGACCCTAGTCATAGCATGCCAATCATTTCAAAAATGGAGCATTGACTTCATTGAGCCAATCACTTTGCAGCACAGTACTCCCAAGCCAAATAGATCATTGTGGCAATAGACTACCTTACAAAATGGGCTGAAGCTCGAGCCATGAGAAAGAATGATGCTAGAACCACCAACTAAGTTCCTTTGGGAGAAAGTGATCTCATAATTTGACTGCTCCATTGAACTAGTTAGAAACCAAGGCACTCATTTCATTAATGAAGTGATTGCCCACTTACTTTCCACCTTCTTGATCATCCATAGGAAATCATAACCCTACTACCCTCAAGCTAACGGTCAGGCAGCAAAGTCCATGAAAAAGATCCTAGTGAATGTCTTGACTTAGTCTCTGCCTCATAAAGTGACTAGGATAATAAACTCATGGCAACACTATGGGCCTTTAGGACAACCTATAAGACGGTAGTTGGGCAAACACCCTTTAAGCTAACCTATGGAACCAAAGCGATTATGCCAATAGAGTTATTTGTCCCTAGCTTGAGAGAGTAGTAGTACAAGAGCGATGGGACGGGAAAGAAGCATGGATTGAATGCTTAGTAGAGCTAGAACATCTCTCCAAGTCATGACTCCTAGCTACTAATGTGCTAATCTATGAGAAGGCAAGATGCAAGAGTTGGTTTGACAAGCATGTCAAACAATGTGACTTCAAGCAAGGGAATCTAATATTGCTATACTTAGTGAAGGGCCGTAAGAGCACAAGATGAAATTCAAAGGATTAGGGCCTTTCAAAATCCTCAATATTAGTCAACAGGGAATGTGGAGCTTGAAACCTTTGAGAAAGAGGGCATAGGCTTCTTTAACGGTAGTCGTCTCAAGAAGTACTACCCTCCAACCCATCCATTGCATGAGCCACCTATGTTGTAGGTACCTGTCAATGTGAGAGTAGCCACCATAACGGAAATCAAGGATAGGAATGAGGAGGCACAGTAGAACTTGCTTACCTATGAATCACAGTCGCTACTCAAAAGACATGCACTCTTGAGGTGCTCATTGATGAGGGAGTTGACTTCAACATCCTTACTCACAAGCATTGGACTCTCATTGGTCAGCCCTAGCTATAGCCCATGAATGCTAAGCTCAACCCATTTGGGGGACAATCTTACCCTCTACCAGTGAAATGCAAAGTAGCGGTCTCTATCGAGACTGAAAGCCTGCCCATGATTTTCTATGTTCTACCTAACACCAAGGCCGCATGTAAGGAATCGTTGCTAGGATGTGCTTTTAAGAAGTAGGCACATTGCAATGTCAACTACAACTCACAATGCATTCACCTCACCATTGGCAATGTGAGGATAGTAATGGCTTTCAGCAAGGGCAATGTGGCTCCATCCAAGTCCTCAATGCCATCAAAATCAGGACCTAACACAAAGTCTAAGGAGGGGGGTCATGACTTGTCCCACACTTGGCCAAGACCGACCAATCACAACCCAAGGGAAAGTCCACCAAGACCATTGAACAACACTTAAAATGGCTACCTAAATGACAATCATCGCCATCTAGGAGTAGACCCGCATGGACCCATAACTCCCAAACACATCACACCCTAAGCATAGAAGACATAGTTGGTGTTCCAAAACTCAACGAATAATCAAGCCAGGATGGGTACCCACAACCCTATTGCACATACAAGGCTACTATAAGGGCAACAATTGGATTTGGGTGCCTAAGACCAAGGGTAGCACACATGCCCCTCAGCCATTTGCTATTAGCCCATCTCTAAAGCCAAGTGAGCCACCTAAACCTACTAAACCGCTTGAGTCAAAAACCAAACCCGTCGAGCCTCAACAAGTCTATTGACCAAAATCGCAACTCATTGCCCCTAAACTGACTCAACCTAATGTTGCTAGCGTCCCAATGGCTTCACAACCAGCAAGTAGCACAACATCTGAGCCCTAAACCATGCCCCACACAAATGAGTATCCCACACCCTAAGGATCAGTGGAAGTGGACATCACTTGCTAAGCTATCCATCCCAGTCAAAACCCCAACCCCTTGCAGGTCTTAAACCTTCTTATGAGTAGAGATCTATTCTTACATTGGTCTCTAATATAGCTAAGAACACGGGGGATTACTTGGTCACATACATTAGATGCTTGGATGCTACCTTCACCATGCTCACTAAAAGCTACGAATGGTTGGACCAAGGCCTCCTAGACAAACCTTTTGCCAACTGATGTACACATGATGCCATGTACTTGGGAAGAATCCAAGTTTGTGTTCATTAAAGTCCCCATGGTATCTAAGGAACTGATTGCCACTAAGATTTCTCATGAGCAAGCTCGTAAACAAAGGCTAATCACCTCCTATAGCAAGAGCAAAGTCTCTGCCACAAGCCACAAGCTAGAAGAACTTAAAAAGTCAGAACTCCAAACTAGAATAGAACAACCTTAGCTAAGTCAAGCACCACTTTATTTCAAATTCAGAGTGGTTGAAACAAATTTTAAGTGGTAAAATCCACTTTTTGTCGACATTTTAATGAAGAAGTGAAAATTCACCACAAAGGATTGTTTGAAACTACTTATAACTAGAGAAACATCACTTTTTTCCATTCCAATAAAGGCTGCACAACACATTTAAATGGTTCACTTTATATTGGTGATTACCAAACAAAACTGGAGTATCACCACATGAAAGTGGAAGTGTAGGTTACATAACACCATTTTTGGAATGATGAAGTACCACTTTAAGGTGGCAAAAGATAGCTTTTTAGTGTTGATTATGTCTATATAGTGGTTTGTATTGATTTTTTAGTGGCCTCAACTAATTAATTGTCGCTTGTATCACTTTACGTGGACCACTTCTCATTAGTGAAAATCACTTACTAGTCATGGACATCACTTTTTAGTAGTAGACATCACTTCTTTGTGTGATTGGTACCACTTTTGAGTGGTATCACTTCTTTGTGTGATTGGTACCACTTTTGAGTGGTATCACTTCTTTGTGTGATTGGTACCACTTTTGAGTGGTCAGTATCACTTCTACAATAACACCTAAGTAGTAGCACCACTTTTTATAGGTGTGCATCATTGAAAAATAGACTATTCTATTGGAGGTAAAGGCACTTGTGCTTAGCCACCCTTGCACTAGTTACATTGATAGTACCCGCACCATGCATTAGTTATCCGCATCATGTATTAGTTACCCCCGTACCTTTACACTCCAAGTGGCAAGCGCCCATCACTATCACTTTATTCTTTATTCTTTCAATGACATTTGAATAAAGGGAAGGCCAGACACACATTGTGACTATTGGAGTTCCCACATCTTGTGTCTCTCTCTCTCTTGCTCTTGCTCCTTCCATCTTCTTAGCTCTTGCTTTTGCTCTATGCTTCCACTCCAAGGCTCACTCCCTTTAACAATTGGTATCAAAAGCATATTCCCTAAGACACACATTGTGACTATTGGAGTTCCCACATCTTGTGTCTCTCTCTCTCTTGCTCTTGCTCCTTCCATCTTCTTAGCTCTTGCTTTTGCTCTATGCTTCCACTCCAAGGCTCACTCCCTTTAACAATTGGTATCAAAAGCATATTCCCTAAGAGCTTGAGCTTTACCAACTTGTGAAGAACACCTTTAACTCATAGTTTTAATGGTAGCCATGGCTTAGCTTGAAGTGATATGTATTATTGCTCACTTACTTCCCAACTCATCTCATTGAGCTCTAGGCTCTCCTTGAGCACTATTGACCTCAACCCATAACACTAGCACAAAGCCAAGATAGATTTCATGTTTTGAAGCTTCATAGAGCTCCCCCTGAGCTCATCTTGAGCTCTATTGACCTCAGTCTCAGTGTTAAGCCCAAGACAACATGCACAATTTGTGTTGACTAGGATGTCCCCTTTCTTTCTCAAGTTTGCTTCATCCTACCTCATTTCTAACTCCTAACATTGCTCCCACAATCACTTGGCATTGTACTTGATACCTTTGGCATGAGTTTGGGCATCACATTTGGAGCTCATGGGTTCAACCATTAGCTCACAATTTATTGCAGTTTGTTGTATTACAATTCTGGATAGCCCTTCACTCATTGTCTAGAGGTCACTTATCCTTCCCAAGATGTCTATTTGATGTCAGATCATCTAGAGATGTTATCCCAATATATTGAAATGCTATTGGACTAATCTAAGCACTCATTTACTTAGTTATATAGAGATTTTTTATTGCTATTATAAGTAGGGGTGAATATTGCTATTTTATCAAAGAAACCTCATGCATATTGCTTGTTGATGCTTCTCAAGCACTTTGGATGCTACTTTGGGGTATACCATTGATCTTACATGCTTGTTATGCTTTTGAAATGCTCTTGAGCTAAGATTGGAGCTTTGAATCTTGACATTGGATGTCATACACAGTTATGTATGGTTATATGATGCTCTAGTAAGAGCTTTGCAAGTTACCTGGGTCAAATACTCTCGAACATATGCTACTTGAATCTTGGATGTATTGACGCCTTCCACATGATGTTTTGAGATTTTTTTTCCCATCTAGCATTTGACCTTTGTTCCAATGCGAGCCACTTATTGACACTTCGATGTTACATTGAGTATTTTGGTCATGGAGTTGAGCTTGAGGGTCTTACAGTGAGACTGTGGGACTTGATGACATGTACATGCTCTTGTCATGCTTTATCTATGCAATTGATGCTTAATGGACCGATCTGACATTAATTTTGGGCTAGCATCTATCTTTGTTACGATGTTGTCAGTGATGCATGCATCTTGGTTGGTTATGTATTGAGCTTCCATTACATTGCTTAGTCTATTGTGCCACTGTTTTGTCTCTTTGTTATTCGTGAGACCCACTCTATGCATGATAATTATGACCATGGGATGTATCTCAGTCTAATACACTGATTCTTTAACAGTTCTCGATGCCAGTTGCATATTCACTCACTGTAAGTTGGAGCTATTCCTCCCTAGTAGTTGCAATTTATCTTGTATTAATGATTGCCCCTTTTTGGCATTGATCTCTTACTATTATACTTCATTTTTAGTATGCTATAATTTCATTCTACTACACTTTTTTATGAAAGAAATTGCCTCCATTTGATAGTTCTTTGTACTGAGTTTGTGGAGGACATCTCATTATCTAGTCACTACCCCTTATTTTTAGTCTAATCTGGTACAGGTTCTGGGGATGATTTGCAAGTTAATAGCAACATATTTTTCCCCCTATGCATTTACTTGGTCTCAATATGGCTAGTTGTTTTAATGATAGTGATATCTTTAATATTGACAAGTTGGATGGCACCAACTACAACTATTGAAAGGGTCAAATCTGGCAACTTTTAATGCAAAAAATGCAAGTTAAGCCTTTGAATTATATGGATATCAAGCCCAAATGTATTGATGCCAAGGATTGGGCTAAATTAGATGAGCTAGGTAAGTCCACCATCATATTGTCTCTCTCTAAGCAAGTGTTTTATAATGTTGTCTCTGATGGGTAGTCCACATGGGACTTATGTCTATGACAAGCAGAGCCCCATTTTTCATATATATTGGTGGTTGCTAAAGCAACTCATGGACCTTTGCATGAAGGAGGGAACTTCCATGTCAGCTATCGGGACCTAAAACGGGTTTGACACTAGCTCTAAGAGGCATTAGTTGGGCCTCTACTACACACCTCAAGCCGCCCCACATGGTCTTGTAGCCAAGAGAGTCTAAGAACTTTGTGTTTGTATAGTTTTGTAGTCCAATGCATAATTCTTTCTCCACACTCCTCAAAGAGAGTCCCTAAACATGTTGGTGTTGTACACCACGTAAGTGTACACAAAGGGAGTGCCCCTCGGCTGATGACTTGGCTCCATTATGGCTCTCCTACACCTTGGGGATCTGCCCCAAGATGCGTCATGAACATAGAACACATTCAAAACATAGTCCACTCTTTTGATTGAAGTGATTTAGGATATAACAAATAATTCTCACTAAACAAATCCCAAAGAACCAAATATCTATCCCTACTATGGGCTTAGGGTACCTCACACTCTCCACATAGGTCATCATTCATGAAAACAATTGTCGTGTGTCTAGGATATGATACCATACGATGCGTCTAAATGCAATTGTGAATGCCTATCGTGCTCAAACAAGTTTATTCATTAAAGATCAACATTGTGAAAGTGTGAATATAATTTTTTTCATGCTTTTCTTCTAAACCGAGAGTGCTTCGTACTTAGGGCTAGTACCAAGCTTTCTCATGCTACTAGGCCATTTTTAATTTAAACCACACATCCCTATATGTTATGCATCATTAAAAACATCAGAATTCAATGTATTTCAACCACTCAACAACCCCCTTCTCCCTACCGCTCAAGATTTTGTATGCATTGGTAGATTTAAGGCATATTTTCATGTATTTTTCTTACTTGAAAGTAATAAACACTCACTTCAACAAAGAGATAGGGCTGAACTAGGGCTAAACCTCATGCTTCAGCTTTACCATACATTCATAAACATAAATCTTATTTTTCTTTATTTTTTGGATGCAAAAATGTATTTTTTTTATTTTTTCTTATTTTTTACTATTTATTTATAGATATATATGAATATTTATTGATTTATTGATTTAGGATAATTAATCTTACTAAGAATGATTGTTTTATCATATTTTAGCCCGAATGAACATTGTACGCGCGACAAAACTCCAAAATTGCATATTTTCCTAAAAACCACATAGTTGCGGGTTTTGCATGTTTAGCATAAAATTATTATGACTGATTTCTCTTGAGTACCTCAACATGACTAATAAATCAAAGCATGCAAAAACCTATTTTTTTATTTTTTCTTATTTTTTACTATTTATTTATAGATATATATGAATATTTATTGATTTATTGATTTAGGATAATTAATATAACTAAGAATGATTGTCTTATCATATTTTAGCCCGAATAAACATTGTACACGCGACAAAACTCCAAAATTGCATATTTTCCTAAAAACCACATAGTTTCAGGTTTTGCATGTTTAGCATAAAATTATTATGACTGATTTTTCTTGAGTACCTCAACATGACTAATAAATCAAAGCATTGGCAATCAAATAAAATCATTTTCAACCATTTCAAACCAAAATTTATCATAAAACAATGAAATCTACCTTTTTCTCATAAAACTGTGCATTATGACGTACATATTTCACAATTGGGGACCCGTTGATGCTTTCCAACAGCCACCACTGATGATCTTTCCCAACTCCAATATACACTTCTTTAGGCTCCCACATCATTGCACAATCAAATTCTTTTATCTTAGTCCATCCCCTTCTCTCTTACACTAATCCATGAGAACAAACCACAAGAGGAGAGAGGAGAGAGAAAGACAAAAATCAGATCTCTTCTTAGAATGCATCAAAATTCTGCACCATTTGTCGCAATGGAGGGTGCCAAATTTGATCATCTCAAGGCTTTGAGCATTTCTCTAATGGTACTGATAAGCAAAATGCAGTTTTCTTAATTAAAAATGAGGCACCAAAAAATATAGTCCCCCTCCCCCCCCACATTTTATGAAATTGTCACTTTTCAAATCCTAAAGCTTAATTAAGCTTAAACCTAAAACTCAAAAACATCTAGTTCACTTTTGGAGGCTTCACACATCAAAGTGGATTTTTATATTTTAATGAGGCAAACAAGCTCGAATTCGAGATCCATCTGGAGGAGGGCTGGCTTTGTGACGTTGAAATCTATAAAGTTGGCAACCATCATACACTTTCTCGCTCCTAGATCACATAGCTACTTCATAACACGAAACCTTGCAGGGATTAAATGGGGGTTCAAATGGACTTCGATCGATGGACTAAGACTTGCGTTGGGTTCCTAACATCGAACTCCATCTAAGAAAACTCCAACTCATCAATCTGCAACCATTTCATTTTGCATGAAAATTTGGTCTTTTATGACCTCCCTCAGACTCTTTTTCACTTCAAAAACTAGCCTCTAAAATCTGCTCTCATGAGTCCACTTAAATGAGTTTTATTCTATTCTTGGTCATTTGTCTTCGTAGGGGATTGCATTCAAGGATAATCTCCCACCTTTGTTCATCTTGGTTACATTGTCTGAATCATGGGGGGATACATTTCGTACTACTATATATATAAACATGTCTTTTGATGGGCTAGAGTTACAGGGTGTAGAGGGTGCATTCTTGAATGAAGAGGTTAACAAAAAGAATGTCGATGCTTTCCACACCTTTCTTGCTTTGACAATTAGAGACAATCATGTAAGAGCGATAATGGCTGTCATAGGAGAGACTCTTAGGAGTCTGATTTTCTCAATCACATGGACAGCCTCGTAGTAAGTTCCATGGCCGTAAGTCTTCATTGACGTGTCTTCACTATGGGAAAGAAAGGCATATTCGGCCATATTGCCATAAAATGTATAAGAACAAGCACAAGGAAAAGGGCAAGGGTGAAATACATGATAAAAATGATGATCATAGCATTATCCTTAGTATGTCAAGCATTGAGATTGAAGAGATTAATGTCATGTAGACTGATTCTAATTATACTTGCAACTTCTTCTCTTGATACTTCACAATTGATTAATACTTTGTCAACGTATACTTAGTGTTGGCTGATAAATTCACGGGCTTCCTTTCATATGACCCCTCATAGAGAGTAGTTTCACTCCTATCGTAGTTTGACTGGATTTTTCCATTTGGGTAATGACCTAGCATTAGAGAAAGTTGGTATTGGTGATGTCCAGCTATTGTAATTCAGTTCAGGTAGCATGTTTACTCTTCATGATGTACATCATGTATCAGCTCTCAAAAAGAGCCCTATCTCTACTAGCACTTTGGATTATACAGGTTATGTAGTTTATTTTGGTGATTCCTCATGGAAGATTACCCATGGGAATCTTGTCATTGCACGTGGTGCTAAGTCCAATACTCTCTAGCCCTTTTGCTTGTATCTAGGTCAATTGACTATGTTTTGGCAATGAATGCAGTTCCACATGTATCTCTTTAGCATCGTCGCCTTGGGCGCATGTCCTTGAAAGGAATGAAGCATACTTATTTGTAGTATCTTTTTCCCCTTGACTATAAGTTCTTTGGGTATTGTGATCATTGTTTATATGATAGGCAAACACGTAATACTCATAAAAAGTCTAGTACGACATGCATGGGTGAGCCATTGGCTCTCGTTCATTCACATGTATGTCGTCCCATGCCCTGTAAGTTGTTATCTCCTGCGAAGTATTTTGTTAACTTCATTGATGACTATATGTATAAGGTATGGGCGCATCCTATTAAGTAGAAACTAGAAGTATTGGCTACATTTCAATGTTGGATTTCTTTAGTTGAGAACCAATCTGGATATAGGCTAAAATGCCTAAGGCCAGATAATGGGGGTGAGTATGTCTCTAAATCCTTTGAGCAGTTTTGTGACGAGAGGGGTATTAAGCGTTAGTTGACCGCCCCGTATACCCCACCCCAAAATGGTATGGTGTCTGAGCATATGAATAGAATAATTCAAGAGCAAGTTTGTAGTATCCTTAGCCAGGCAGGCTTACCACATCATTTTTGGACTAAGGAAATTATTACTACCATACGCTTGATAAATCAGTCCTCATGTACTATTCTTAACTATTAGGTTGCAAAGGAGGTATAGTTTGGAAAACCTCTCTCATATTCTCATTTGTGTATCTTTAGTTGTGAGGCTTTCTACCAAGTTCCCAAGGAGAAGCACAATAAGCTAGATCGTAAGTCTAGAAAATGCACCTTTCTTGGTTATGGAGATGCATGTGAGTTGGGCTATCACCTATGGCATCTGTAAGCTCCGAAGGTTATTCATAGGTTGTCTTTCATGAGGAGAAAATGCATAAGTAGCTTGAGCATGTCGTTGAGAAATGCAAGGTGATATTTCACAAGGGGTTGCATGTTATTATATAACTAGCTAGACAACATGCATCTGTGGTGGGTGATTGACGCTCCTATAGCCTAGGTCCTTAATGCTCCATAAGATGCCTAGGTCCTCTAGTCCTATTTCGAGATATTTTACTAGAGATAGATGACAACTCTCAAGGTTTGAGCCCTCTATGGATTATGTTATGGTGACAAATGCCAATGAGTCTCTTACTTATGATGAGGCTATACGCAAAGGTGATAGTCACTCTTGGGAGAGGGCCATGCAGTCAAAGTATGATCACTACATAAAAATCATACGTTGAATTTTTTTCCTAGTGAAAAGCATTTTTTGCTATGAAAGTGGATATAAAAGTTCAAAAGTACCCTTGGATGCCCCAAGCTAGCACACAAGGCCAGATTGGTTACTAAGGGTTTCAAGCAAGAGCATAGTATAGACTTTGATGAAGTCTTTTCTCCTATTGTGAAGATGACTACCCTAAATTTGGTACAAACTTTGGTTGCTCAGCTTGATTTGGATCTTTATCACATGGATGTCAATATGCCTTTTCTTTATGGGGACTTACATGATGACATTTAAATGGGGTAGCCTAAGGGCTTTGTAGAACCTGGTAGGGACCGCCTAGTGTGTAGATTGAGGAAGAGCCTTTATGGCCTTAAGTAGTCACCTGAGGAATGGTACCACAAGTTTGATGCTTTTATGCATTCACAAGGATATTCATGCACTGATATGGATCCATGTTTATACACGAAGAAGGATCATGATGACAATCTTATGATTTTGATCCTCTATGTGGATGATATATTGATTGTTGGGAGTATACTGATGATGAGATGATGCTTTGAAAGGTCAAATAAAGAATAGCTTTAATATGGAGGACATGGGACAGTAGGCCTCACATATTCTTCGGATGCACATTATGCATGATTGAAGGGGATGCAATGGCAGTGGAGAAGGAGAAGAGGAAGATGTGGGAGAGAATAGCACACACAATGTAGGTGATGTCAAGAATGATATGACAGCCTTATTGCACTATCTCATATATATGTATAAAGAATATGGGCGATCACTGTACATGGGCAGGCCCAAGGGCAAAAGGCCAATGGGCCAAGGAGTGAAAAAAACAAAGAAAAAGGAAAAGAGACAAGGTGAGGTATCATGACATCTCACCCACTACCCAATCGGAAAGCGAGCTATGCAATAATCGGGAACCTCTACAAAAGAAGAGTCAAGCATCCCCAAGTCCATGACATCTAGGAGACAAGCGATCCCGCAACTCCATACAACGGAGCAATCCAAGAATGCTTCTCATGAAGCAAGCACAACTCATGAATGCAAGGCTGTAATGCATAAGCATCAGAGTAGTGCATAGCATCAACGTGGTGCATTGGAGACATCTGAGAGCACATGGACTCTCCAAAGTCAATCATAAAAGAAGGGCCAGCATCCCGGACACATGTCACGGGGTCGCAAGATAGTATGCGGCCTCAGCGAAGTGGAAGACTGACATATGGTTGTAGAATCAACCATAAAGCGCACTAAACGCGCATTGAGAGACTTGAGAGATGTTTGTGTCTCATAAAAGACAGCATGACGGCTGTGTATAACATGCTAGGCATCCAAATCCCATAACTTGTAAGCCTGAAAGTCACTATCTCCATAACCAAGGAGGTTACATCTGTGTGACATAGGCATATCTGGCAGGCATACATACAAATGCCTGGTAGCTAAACATCCTCAAGTAATCTTAGGAGGGTCTCATGCCACTCCATGCCTTGTGTGGTGTAATACTATCCAAAGTCAGACACGACGTCCTATTAAGCAAGTACAATTCCGTGATAAGGGCCTCAACCCAAAAGCCATAAGATAACCGAGTTGTGGTAAGCATAGAAGCAGTCTTTTCCTGTAGAGTCAAGGCACATGCCATGAACAATCCCATAACACCAAGGGTATAGGAAATCAATGCTAGACTGCTGATAATAGGATAGAAAGCTTAGAGAGATAGCATGACTCTCATAATCCATCTGCAAGCACCGAGGCCTGCAACTAGCAGAATCCATAAACTTGTCAAGCATAACTACGGCATCCTCAATCCGTACTAAGGGAAAAGCCCAAACACGGTGGGTAGCATGATCCACGAAGGTCACAAAATGTGAAGCTCCACCAAGTGACTGGGTAGGCATAGGTCCATAAATTGCACAATGGACAAGATCTAGAGGATCATGCCTCTCACGATCACCATAAGCCAAAAGGGATCTGCAAGGACCATAAGAAAAATTAGTGCAAGCATCAAGGTCTGCATGTGACAAGGGAGGCGGCAATGAGTATGAACGAGACAAGACCTCCATCTCTTTGTGGTGCATATGGCCTAGGCAATAATGCCATAACAATGCATTTGGTATCTAAATAACTACAACCATAGAATCTCCCACATGAGAGACATGCACTAGGTAATGAGAACCAACTCTAGAACCTTTGGCCAAAACCAAGCAACCACGAGAGATCGTCCATGACCTACCCTAAAGAGAAACAGAGTAGCCTGCATCATGCAACTGATGGATAGACATTAAGCTCTTACTAAGAATAGGAACATGTAATACATCATGGAGAATAAGAGAAGTCCCATCAGGCAAAGCTAAGTGTATGTCCCTGTACCAATGATAGCATAAGTCTGCTCAAGGCCCAAATCAATACATCTGTCAACCTCCCTGTAACATGATAAGAGGCCAAACAATCCAACAACCAATCAAAGACATGGGCCTAATCATTGAGCAAGTAAGCTGCAGGAAAACTAGATGATAGGATGACATGCTCAACTGCATCATCATGGCTAATTGCATGTATCTCACCACTAGAAATAGTAGTAACACCTACTGCATCGCTGACTCTCTACTCATGTCGAGTCTGTCCCTATCTCTGTTGCTCTCTAATCCATCTAAAACATTTTCTTTTAAAGACATGGGCCTAATCATTGAGCAAGTAAGATGCAGGGAAACTAGATGATAGAAGGACATGCTCAACTACATCATCATGGCTAAATGCATGTACCTCACCACTAGAAAGAGTAGTCACACCTACTGCATCGCTGACTCTCTGCTCATGTCAAGTTTGTCTCTGTCTATGCTGCTGTCTAATCCATCTAAAACATTTTATTTTAACATGCCCAAGCTTTCCACAATGGAAGCATATAACATCTGTAATTGAAGAACCTGAAGAAGACGACAAGGAATCCAAGTCACCATGAATAGGGATATCCATAGCATCCATAGAGCTCAAGGAGTTGAGGGCTGTCCCAACAAAGGGTACCAAGAACAATCATCTGCAAATACATCAGTGGTAGAACTGAAGAAGATTTGTAGCCAACTGCATGACATGACCAACAACAATATGCTAAATCATAAGACATCTGCCATAAGAGCATATGGGATTCA
This sequence comes from Lygodium microphyllum, assembly GCF_053477565.2. NCBI lineage: Eukaryota > Viridiplantae > Streptophyta > Polypodiopsida > Schizaeales > Lygodiaceae > Lygodium > Lygodium microphyllum. Next base: position 84,414,339 of record NC_141159.1, on the reverse strand, counting down.
GCCATGAAATCAACACATAACCATATGCATACGCATCGCTCTACAGTATATCATGCCATTTAGGAACATCCAAGTCAAGTAAAGACCGACAAGTGGCTGTTAACCCCATGTCAAGAAGGCGGAAAAATGAATGAAAAAGTGGAAAAAGAATGAAAAATGAGCAAAGACACGCAGGCGGCCTCTAAAGCTAAGCTAGGGCCAAAAGCGTAATTTTAAATGAAAGACGCCTCAAAAAACTCCAAAAACTCGTGTAAAAGAGCACCAGGCTCCCTCCTGTGCCAATTGTAAAATATTAGACAGGTGTAGACTAGAGGCATAAGGCTAGAAGAGGAAATAGAGAAAGGACCTTGCCACAATGGCCGGTCATGTAAAAAAGGGATGGGTGCCCATGGGATTTTAGGGCTTGTATATAAAGTTCAAAAAGTGAATGGAAGCTCATTCTTTGGTGTGTGGCTAACAAGAGTTCTCTTCTTCTTCTCTTCTTCTCTTCTCCTTACTTGTGTGTGCTCTTGAGAGAGGGAGTGTGAGAGTGTGAGAGAGTGAGTGTGTGGGAATGAGGGATCAAGAGGGTGAAGCTCAGGGATCAAGAGGGTGAAGCTCTTCACCATCTCCTCTTCTCCTCTTCTCTTCTTCTCTTCTCTTCTCTTCTCTTTTCTTGCGCGCGCGGCTATGGTGTTGGAGCTTGAAGATGGAGTAGGCTTGAGGATGCTTGAGCTAGCATCTAGGATCGTGGAGCTAGCGGTGTGTGCGAGAGACGAGGCAACTCATATCGGCATCAAGGTAAGCTCACTACACTCGTAGGATTGAGGGCACGTCAGCTAGGTGAGAGATAGCCATTAGAACTCCCTTGAAACGCTTGAAATAATAAGCAGTCCTGGGTCTTGGTGGTGAGTGTGAGCTCCCTCTACATTTTTGGTTCCGTTTGCCGGGACCAACGGATTTAAGCTTGAGTGCTTGTGCGGCTCAGATCGAGCATCGAAGTAAGGGATTCATACCCGAAACGGAGCTTGAGATAGGTAGGAAGTTTGGGTGTTTTGATCTTTGAAACAATTAAGTATTTTGGATTAGTTTGTTTGTTTGATGATTGGGAAACATGCCAGAGAAATCATTTCAGTTTGTTGCTTTTGATTCTTGTTTCATTTAGCGTAGGATAGGATTAGGAAATCGAATCGGAAAAGGGTAGGGTTTACCATTGCAAAACAGGGCAAAACATGGCATAAATCATGCAAAAAATGGCAAAAATCTTGCTTGGGATGCTTAATGTCGGCAAGTGAGTGATTGGGAGCATCAAAACCTTACCCGAAAAGGGTTTTAAGAGCCAAGAGGCCAAGGGATAGCTCATTTGCAACCATTGCAGTGAGAGAGAGAGAGAGCCCCCGCAAAGATTCGATTTGATCTCATCATCAAAGAGCCTACCGCTCACCTCAGGTATACCAATCACTTCCCTTGGCACCTTAGTTAGGATCTGGAAGTTTGTGCTTGGATTGATTGTCTAAATTGTGAGATTTGATCGAAATCGTCGTCGCACTACATTGATCGTGCCGCATTCGGCATGTTCGAACGGCCGTTTCTGGGCTGAGTCCTAGAATCGACCCTCGGCCCTTGCCATTTGGCCAACTTCACCTAGAAACCCTAATCGACCCTCGGCCCAAAGTCTACTCGGCTCGTCTGAGTGACGACACTCGGTCCCATTGACCAACTCAACCCTCGGCCCAAGACTCGATTCGGCCCTCAGCCTGCTGTCCAAGCGACCCCGTCCGAACGAAAAGACTCAGCCCTCGGCCCGTGAAAATTTTGGCCCTCAAGCCAGTGTGATTCGGCCCTTGGTCCATGTGTCTCGGCCCATCCGAATCACCCACTCGGCCCCTGCAATTCGGACCAGTTGGGCCGAGTGTGAATTTGTCTCAAATTTTCAAAAATTTGTCCTGACCCAGCTAGAGCTCAGTAAGCAGCGCAAACTGTTGCAAGTCCTCCTGACGCTCAAAACTTGATTCTGGCGCACAGAATAGACAAAATCACAAGGCGCAGCCGCTTAGCAACTTGAGTAGGCTGTCGCAAGATCTAGAGACCTAGAGGCAACCCGCTGAGCCATAAAACCCTGATTGGACCAAAAAACAAGTAAGGAAATGTAACAGAAAAACCCTAAACCCCGCCGTCAAGACAACCAGAGAATTGATCGACAAAGCGTATCGGGCCCAAAACGAGAAGCGAGAGTGAGTAAGATGCTTAGAGATTGTTTACCGCACTCACCTTGAATTTTGGCACTTGAAATACACTTAAGGAAAACTGAAAGTCTGATTGAGCACAAGTGCACTGGAAAGAACACACACACTGAGTGGAGATAAATTGAGGATTGTTTTTTTTAAGTCAAGAAACTCACTCAGATAAACCACTCAAGGAACCCACCAATAGGAGAGGACCCAAAGACGTAGACAAACCATCAACACGAGAAGTAGGACCAAGCAAGTGGCGCCAACAAAGTGGATTTGACAAACCTACTCAACCTGATCGATAGCTTGGTGGAGCATGAGAACTCGACTATGGCAGAAGAAAGCTTAGACCGCTGGTCTAACAAGAAACTTGACTTAGGCGTCTTCCCAAAGGCTATTCAGCAGATGGTCAGTAGCTATGATGTGCACGCCCGGTATGAGCACTGCGACAAGACAACAGATGCTATCATCGCAGACTTAGAAAAAGAGAGAAAGCTAGCCCACAAGGTATTGCAAAGCATAGTCGAATACAATAGAGACCAGCATGGTAGCAGCCAAAGGCAAAGCACGGAGTTGTGTGAGGTGTAGCGGGTATTGAACTTAGCTGGTAGAAACTGAACGGATCAAGGGAGAGCCCTAGAAGAAGACTTAATGTTGAGTGAGCTTCTCATGAAGCGACTGCTAGACAACACCGTAGCAAAGCAAAGTACGGCAGCATTGGCAACATCACTGCTGGCACGATTAGGAGCAACCCAAGGCTCTAAGAGCCAGTCTAAAATCCCAATAGTCACAAAGCCGCTCGACAAGTACCAACCCCATGATGATCCATACAACTTTGTAGAGCAGTTCGAGCAAGTCTGCAAAGCCAACGGCCTTAGCGACCTGACTTAGTGCTCTCAAGCATTCGGGCTCTGCTAAGGTGAAAAGGGTAGGACTTGGTATACAAGCTTAGATGCCGCAGAGTGAGCCAACTTCAATGGCCTCAAGAATCTCTTCATCAAGAGATTTGACGAGCCTGGATACTCCAACAATCTGCTAGTACGACTAATGAATGTCAAGCAGAAAGAGAAGGAGCACATTCACGATTACGTAACCCACGTGAGGAGTCTCTTCATCAAGAGAATCCCTACGGGCGAATGACCGACTGAAAGAGCAATTTCAACTGTATTCATCAGCAGAATTCGAAACAAGGAACTTTATAAGGCTTTGCCAGGCAACTCGAGCTTGCAGCAAGACGTACTAGCTAGGGTTTTTGAGGCAGCCATTAGAGTTGACAATGAGCTGAAAAAGTGGAGCTCCAAGAGCTCAAACTCAGAAGAAAACAACTCGTAAAGTTAAGAGAGAGCATCGGCCTCTAGTGAACGATCAGTCCCAGCATCCCAAGATAAGGGAAAATCCACCGAAACAATCCAAGACTTGGCTTATGTCAAGATGGAGATAGCCAAGTTGCAAGACATGTTGAGACGACCAATGCACCCACACGTCCAATGCATGTACTGTGGCGGAAACCACTTGCCAGCCGAGTGTAAAGACCCTAGGTCGAGACCTTGCCCTAATTGCGGCAGGTTCGGTCACGATGTCGCGCATTGCAGATTGCCGAGAAGACTTTCGTACTCGCAACCATACGGCTAGTCTTACCGCGGACAGGCCGCAGCCACTCTTCGAAAGGGAAGCCCCATTGGCCCTTCCTACGCCTAACGACATTAAGCCAGTTGTTTCTAGGATAGACATTAACCCTACAGGCATACTTAGATCGCCTGGTCCCTACGTGACCCATCCACCGAGTGACGCTCCAGTCCACTACATGGAAGAGCCGAATGAGGAAGAGACTTGCGTATACCCTTACGTCTCTCACGATGGCAAGGGCAATGCAGTCCTTATGGACTATCGACCAGTACTACCAGTGATGGTGTTAGGGAGAGGAGGAGGTAGAGGCCTAGGAGGGCAGACGCAGGATCCAATAATCTGTTGAACTTGTGGTGAAGGGGAGCTACAGAGCTCTACCCCGAGACCTACGGACCGCTTATTGATCAAGCGTTTCAAGCTCAGCGGCCATGGCTACCTCTCACATAGCCGACGTGCAATGCCTACCTTACGAGTGTAGTGAGCTTACCTTGATGCTTGATCGAGTTTCCTCCTCTCTCTTGCACTCCGGTAGCTCCACGATCCTTGTGGCAAGCTCAAGCAACCTCAATCCCTCTCCATCAAGCTCCATCCTCCATAGCCGCATGAGAAAAGAGAGAAGAAGAGAAGAAGAGAATATGAAGAGAGAAGATGTGGAGCTTCTTCTCTACGATCCCTCACTCTCTCACACTCACTCCCTCACTCCCTCAATCCCTCACTCAAGCACAAGCAAGAAGGCAAGAAACAAGAGAAGAAGAAGAAGAAGCTTTGGCCACACACAAGAATGATCTTCTCTTTTTTTTTAACTTTATATAAATGCCCTACTTTTTGGGCGGCCATCCCCACTTTTTACATGGCCGGCCATTAGCCTAGATCCTCTTTTCCTATTTCTCACCATTCTAACTTATCCCATTCCCAGCTAGTGCATACAATTTGCACACGAGTGAGCCTAGTACTCTTTTACAAGGATTCGAGAGCGCTTTTACTCTTTTCTTTTCTCGAGGCGACATTGAGGCCTTCTGGAGAGGTCATCATTCAAAATTTTCAAGGTCTAACTTCCATCTGGGGCGCTTTTCCTTCCTTTGTCCTGTGCCCTTTTGGTTATCTCCTTTTTCTATTTTCCCGCTCCTCTGCTCTATTTTCCCGCTCCTCTGTGCTGCGGTAAACATTACCCCCCTCCTAGCTGAGTGCCAGTCCCATGGCGCTGTGGTGGGGAGTAGTGGGATAGTTGGGGTTGTTGCTAAGTGAAATTGGTGATAAAGGTGCTGTTGTGAATGAGAGGTGATGGATTTTGATTAACGATGACTGGGAGAGATTCCGACGTGCTTTAGACTTCATGAAGATGCTCGACATTTCTCACACAGTTGTAGCTCCCATTCTGCGACGGCTAATAAAGGTTTTGCATGGGCATATCTAATCCTTTTCATTGCCAGCCGGCTGTTGAGAACCATGTAGCTGTGCATCCCGTGCTGATCCGAAAGCACTTAATCAATAAGCAATCCGCAGGTCTAGGGGTTTGAACATACATTTGGAGAATATGAGGCTCCAAAATCTATGCCAATGATGGGTCCATCATTGAGTTTTCCTTCTGCTTTATTTGGTTCAGTGATGGTAGCTATCAACAGGTAGATGGTCGGCTACATCAAGCATGTTGGTCCATCCAACCATCGGAGTATGCAAAAGCTCCTGAAGATGCTGTAGTGGTGTCCTGTCCGACTCAGGGAAAAATTCCTGGTCATTAGTAGATGTCGTGGATGATCTTCTTTAGCTGGGTAGCCATTCACTGAGTCGCGATCATAGCCTACAAGAGAAAGTTGTGCACTCCCTAAAGGGTGTGTCTGTCTCACAGTATGGTGTAAGTGCATGTGTAGTGGAACTGGGAGATGGGTTTAACCTTGGGTAAGCCCTTGGTAATGTCCCACACTTGAGGACCCAATTCGTGTGTTGTTGGAGTTGCAGTGCAAAACTTAGGTTGACAGGTTTGGAAGTCCTGCCCTAAATGTGCCCTAAGCATGAAGTGAGGGAGGGGCTAGGTGTAAACCCTAGGTGTAGTGAGTGAAGTGAGCCCTCGTGCTTTTTTCTTTTCTCTTTTTTTTTCTTCTCTTTTTTTTTTGAAGAATTGCATACAAGGAAGATGTCCTGGCTAATGCCTATCACCTTCAGCTGGACTACGAGGCGGTCATAAGCATTGGGATAGGAATGCGCGACTTTGTAGATATTCTTTAATACCGGCCCGGGCCTTCAGAGGTGTGGATGACAAGAAAGGATGATTGCATCTCGTGAAGGGGGTATCAGTCATATCCTTTAATATTTCTAGGCAAAAGGAGGGAAGCAGGGTTGCCCTCATCATTACTCTAGTCATGGCTCTACTATCTATCCCTACGTTGATGTCAAAAAAGAGTGGAGGGAGGTGGGCTTCCTCGGCTGTGGGTCTTTGCATTAGTAGGAACTTTATAAGCCTAAGATAATTAGAGGTAGTTAAGAAGGATTGATCTGGGCAAGAAGAAAAATCTGCGAGGAAGCGGTTGATAGATGGGAGGAGATCCTCTAACCTAAAGACTAGGCATTCCTTGGGGATCTAGGCATTAACATTATATATCTTAGGAAAATTAAAATCCCCATGAATATCTCGATCATAGTCAACTCCATGCCTATGGGGGTAGGGCATGTAGATGGGATCGTTGCATTCTTCAGGGAGCGAGCTGCAGAAGGCGGTCCAGGCGTCAAAATTGGTATCCCAAGTCCTCCTCTACCACTTTGGCTGTGCCTCATAGCCTTGGACCGTTATGGGAACCATGTTTACCTTGTCTTGCCAGTAGTCTTCAGGCTCTTGCCTCCATCTGGTTATTATGAGGCTTCTTTCCTCTATCCACCTATTTGCAAGATCATTAGCCAAATCCTTGATCTTGGCTAGAATACCTAGAGGCAAAGCATGGTCTAGAGAGCATGGATAAGCAAATGAAAGTTCAAACGGCCTCGTATGGAGCTCCTGTTAATGCCATATGACCAATTCCTGAGGCCAATCGATAGGATGGGGACCCCCCCGTAGTGGCACAGGCTCTTCAAGGAATTGTCTTGGCAGTGATCGTGCTCTACGTTGGGCTTCCTGTGCTAGTTCTTGTCTTCTTCTTCTGGCTTCCACAATGCGCTCGAGCATATGGGCATCTTCGGGCTCTTTAGGCGGGAGGTCTAGTAGAGGCGGACTAGGCATTCTTTGTTGCTCTTCTTCAGCATCCTGCTCAAAGTCTGGACCCCCTTCGACATTCTGCTCGACAACTGATGGAACCACTTGTGGTGATGGTGGTGGCTACTCATGCTCTTCAAACCCAAGTTCCTTAAGCTCAACAGTGGAGAGGCTAACATAGCGTAGGTAGTGAAATTGCTGCTCTTTTGTGATTCCTATGCCTGTTGGAAGCTCCCGTTCTTGAAGGCCATACTTTAGTGCTTGGGTGGTTAGTTCTAGCTTTCTTCTTACCTTCTCCACTGAATCATTGCCCTCCGCTTGGGTGATGTGTAGTATTGTGCTGAGGAAGGCTTGCCTTTGTGTGTTGGCACATACATCAACAACTTCTGCCCTGGACTCCACAAGCACTCTCTCGCACTCATCCACCGCCAAGCGTTCTGTTAAATCCCTAACTCTTTCAAAATTGTTTCTTTCCCACTCATTGGCTCTCTCGTCCATCTTCTTTCTTCCCTCCTCCGGCTCACTTGTCACAACCTACTACTGCTCATTCGTTAAGAACCAAATTTGGTTCCTTTCCCTAGATTTTTGAGCTAGCTATTCTTCAGCAATTTCTTTTGCCTGATTTGCAATGCTGAATCTTTTTTCTGCCTCAGCAAATAGATCTAAGTTTTCTTGCACAAGCTGCTCGTGACTTTGAATCTTTGCAAAGTGCAATCTTCTTTGGATGAAGGCCATGGCCATGAGGGCCTCTATGTCTCCCTTGGTAATCTCCAATGCATCTTGTAGTCATTGTGCCTCATTCTACAGTCTTTGTGCTTCTGCTACTATGGGAACTCCCGGCCTTTTCTATTCTAGGAACTCTATTTTCCTCTCCAATCTGTCTTGTTCTTCAAGTTCATACTGTAGCCGGAAAGCTATGGCATCTTCTTTTTGCTCACTTGGCTTTCCCTCCTGAGCTTCTATCTATCTGTACCTTTCCAGTTCAGCAATTCTCTATTGCAAGTCAGCATACTGCTGCACTAGTAACTTCAAGCTTCGCTGTTCTACCACCAAGTTTTGCTCTTCATCTTCCAGTCTTTTTCTTAGGCGGCTCTCATTGTCCTGGGCTTCCTTGGTCTTTGCTTCCAACTGATCTTGTAGAGTTTTCACTTCCCTTCTTTGATCGGTTCCTTGCTTTGAAACTTCCAGCCTTAAGGCTGTCGAAGTTTCCTTTTCTTTCTCTAACTCCACCAGGGCTATCTTCTTTTCTTCTTTTTCCTTGTCCAATTGTGCTAGAAGCTCAACCACATAAGCTTCATATTCGGCACCAGATGGCACGAGAGTAGGGGCTGTAGTGGTTGATGCCTCTAGCTTTTGTCGTTTTGGATCTTGCCTAGACTCGACTGCCGCAGTGGGCCTTTTTGCTGCAGTTTCTGGTACATTTTCAGCCGCTTTATTGACAAGTAGTTACATCATGTTCATCAATTGGGCCGTGTCTAGAGAGGGCGTGGGTTGCAGCGTGGTTGTGGTTGTGGTGTCGGTTGGTACTGCAGGGGGTGCAACAGGGACTTACCCTTGCCTACAACTATTGGGGCTGTTTCCACACTGCCACTTGCTTCAGCTTCATGGCGGGGACATATCTCCTCCCCCATGGGTTTCTTCGACAGATCTATGAGTGGCCTCTGCCAACTCAGCAAGTTCTTTCATTCTTAGTTCTTCGGCTTCCTCCTCTGCCCTTCTTTGCCTCTCTTCTTCTGCCCTCTTTGATTCTTCTCTAATTTTTTCGAGCTCTTCCTCTTATTTTTTCCTTTGTTCCTCCTCCACCCTTCGTGACTCTCTTTGAGCCCTCTTTTTCTCAGCTTTCTCTTCTTTGCTCAGTCTTTCTTTCTTCTCCTTCTGGCTCTTGTCACTCTTCTTTTGCTCCCGTGGTTTAGCCGCTTGAGTAGGTGGTACCTCTAGCTCTCCTTTGTCGCTTATTGTCCTTTCACTCGAGCCTTCTTCCTCGCGGTGAGGTGAGCTTTGATGCAGAGCTTGCTCTTCATCTACACCAGCATCCTTGATAGCCTCATGGATGATTGCCATCAGGACACCGCCATATCTGATTGTGGAGGATTTCCAGGCAGGCTTTTTCCTTGCGGATCGTGCAGTAGAAGCAGGAGACTCCCCACCAGCAGCTGGTGATGCGGCTGGAGCCAAGAGCGGGGCTGAACTCTTGATAGTTTTCTGCACAAAACCATTCCAATCCACCTCCTCTAGAACTCCTGCAGCGATGCTCTCTAGTAATGGCACCCCGATTCTATTCAGTAAAGCATTGTATCTCTGTCCTGAGAAAAGGGTGTTGACCATTTTAGTTTGCATCTTTGTTGCGGGGTCTGGAATATCAGCCAAACTAATTCCATCCACTGTGTTCATGTCATCTTTTTTGACTCCCATCATGGTATATACATCTCTTCTTGGGCACCTCTCCTTCTTGGACACAAGATCCAGGGCTTTCTCGACGATAGCTACATTAAGGGGAACTTGCACCCTTCTTTCCTGGTCACCAGTCCTTACTATGACTATGCCACAACTCCTACCTTCATCAAAGCTCCTTAAAAATTCAGGGCACATGCTGTAATCTACAGCCTGTCCGACCTTTTTCACATACTTTGGAGGTTACATTTATCCACCAACTCCTTCACTGCCGGCTCTTCCAGGATGGCATCATCTAAATTCAGGGTATGTTTGAATGTGAACTGGCTAAATCCACGTGTCTCAACACTAATCCCATACTTTGTTAGCTTCTCTTCAGTGAATGGAAGTTTACCCCCCTTTTCTTGTCCTGCCATGGTAGGTGCCTGTCATTACACCATGCCAATATTAGCATTATGAATTGACTCATCACTAACAAAAACCCAAGAAAGAATGCGTGTGACAATTTTTTGTGTTGCTTCAGAGGTATGAAACTTGGAAATAATTCAAAAGCAACATCTATTTTCTCCTTGCATTCTTTCCTATTTAAATTTAGTCGATCATTTTCATCCATCACTACACCTTGCTACATCACTTGGCTCTCACTTTGCTCCTCCTCCCCCTTCCTTAGGTTTTAAAGGAATCCTTCCTAGGATTAGCATGGGAAGAAGGAGGACTCACATGGACTTTGTGGGGTGAGTTACTTGGCCAACAACCAAGTATAGAGGTTAGGGTTATATTCAAGCCGGGCATGACAATCAAGTTCACATGGTCGTATGGAAGCTTAGGTGATATAGGTCAAATCATCATGAAAGATGTCCCCAAAGTTGAGGTGGCTAGCACCGTGGAGTTCCTCTTCCGTAAGGAATTGTTCAATGCAAGGGTGGGCTAACACATGGTCATCTAAGTGTATGTTGCGTGTAATGGTCAAAACCCTAAATGAAAGAGGTGCCACATAAGTAGGGTCGTGTTCAATTATTTTGATTGCCCTTCTTTGCTCGACATTGGTCATGATGCGGCAGCTTTTTTTCTCCCATTGGAGTCACAAGGCATACCACAGTTGTAAGAATGAAGAATCAGAGCTGGCAAGATGCGTGAGCTCCTCCAGTTCTTGTTCAGGTGCAGAGCAAGCAGGCTTGTGGTACGAGGTAATTAGTCTTCTGATAATGGCTTGCTCCTTTGAGATTTCTCCATTAGCGATTAATTCGATGGAAATTTTGGGGAATTTGATGGTCATAAATTCGTAGTCTTCCCAAGTGCATGGCAACGCATGAACATTAGAAGCAAGGGGTTCATCAAGAAGTCCTAGGTCAAGCCTCTCATAGCTCCTAGCGAATGTGGTGAAGGTATTATCTAACACCTTGACGCATGTCACTACGTCATCTCCCGAGGTCTCAGCAAGATCCTTGGCCACTGAAAGGAAAGATCGTATTTCATACGAAGGCCTAAGACCTGCTGGTGGTGATGGTGCAATTGGGCTAGACAGTGGTGACTCCATTGATGGCATCACAAATGGGACTTTGCACTCAGAAGCACTTTGAGATGCTCACGGTGATTGGTTCATTGACATGGTGGCTGAAAAACATGGCTATGTATGTACAGGTGATGACATGTAGCATAGCATTGAGCATAAAGGCAAAGTGCCTCTTGTGTTTCATGATGGCAGAAAGAAAAATTTACATGATGTACTGCATGTTCCATTGATTACGAAGAACTTACTGTTTGCTAGTTAGATGACGGAGCAGAACTTGCAAGTTAGATTCAATAAGCATGGCTGCTTTATTGAAGAGTTTGGAAATGGATACAAGTTAATAGCTTGCAGTCATAGGAATGGCAAAATGTTTATCCTTGATGCTACTTTGCCAGAGCTGAATTTAGCTATATTTGCCCATGGTTCTGGCACTATCAGAGATTTGGAAATTTGGCACAAGAGAGTGGGGCATGTGAATTTGGAAAGGCTGCAAAGTATGCAGAAAAAATAGATTGTTACAGGCTTATAATACTCAGATATTGGTCATGTATGCGATGCTTGCTTGTTTGGTAAGCAGTCGAGGTTGCTATTTGTTAGGCATGTAAGGCATAGTACACGTCCGTTGCAGTTAGTGCACTCTGATGTTTGGGGGCCAACCCATAATGCATCTATGGGAGGCTCAAAGTATTATGTGACATTTATTGATGATTACAGTCTCTATACTTGATTTTACATTCTAACGACAAAGGATGAAGGGTTTGTTATTTTTCAGCAGTTTAAAAAGCAGGTTGAAAAGGAATTTGAGTGCTATATCTCTTTCTTGAGATCAGATAGTAGTGGGGAGTATGTGTCAAATGAGTTTGACAATTTTCTAGTTGAAAATGGCATACGTAGACAGCTTACCTGCAACTACACTCCTTAGTAGAATGGGGTAGCTGAAAGAAAGAACAAGGTCTTGATAGAAGATTCTCATGCCATGATGAATGAGAAGAAGATGCCACTCTATTATTGGGCTGAGGCTGTTATGACAGCCATGTATATCTTGAATCGGACTCCCACTGCAGGTATTCATGAGATGACACCATTTGAGAAGCTGTATGGCTATAAGCCGGATGTAAGTCACATGAAAGTCTTTGGATGTCTTGCTTATGTGCACATTCCAGATGAGAAAAGGAAGAAGATGGATCCAAAAGTGCATAAGTGTGTTTTCATTGGATATTTGCAAGAGAACAAGGTATACAAATGCTATGATCCCTCCATCAGGGAGACTTTGGTGAGCAAGGATGCTATCTTTAATGAGATGGGTTCTTAGTAGGTATCACGGGCTGTAGTGCCATCGGATATGCCTTCCAATCATGTATCTATAGTTGATTTGTAGCAGCACATCACTGCTATGACAGGTCCTAGTGGTCAGACAGTATCCCCATGGACAGGGAGATTGAGGAGCTCACTATCCACTAACACCAGTATGTCAATGAGGGGAAGATATGATGTCTTAGACAGCAAAGGAAAAGAGAAAGCTACTGAGGATGCATCTCGTATGATGACTCCTAGTAGAATGACTTCTGGATATGAGTTTGCTGACACTTTAGATAGTGAACTTGGTATTCTGATTGTCTATACACTTGGCATGAGGCAGAGCATGTATATTCCACCTCATGAGAGAGGGGAATCGAGTAATGTACCATAGCTTAGACGATTGCAGAGAGTCAGATATCATGTTGACAGGTTGACGTATAGTGGCTACTCTGCAAAGAGTTATGCTTACATGACAAAAGTGATGGAGATCAAAGAACCAGGTACATATGCTGAAGCAGTGAAAGATGAGAACTGGTGTGCAGCTATAGATGAAGAAATGAATGCCTTGGCTGAAAAAATAAGACATGGGATCTTGTGTCATTGCCTGAAGGGAAAAAGACCATTGACTGCAAATGGGTCTACAAGATCAAATGCAAATTGGATGGCAGTGTTGAAAGGTACAAAGCCAGGTTGGTTGCTAAGGGGTATGCCCAATAGTATGGACTTGATTATGAGGAAACATTTAGCCCTATTGCCAAGATGGCAACCATACGCACTATGATTGCTTTGGCTGCTGCTAGAGGCTAGAAATTGCAGTAGATGGACGTGAAGAATGCCTTTCTTAACGATGACTTGGCAAAGTGTGTTTATATAGTTCAACCGAAAGGGTATGTACACCTTGATTTTCAGCATTATATATGCAGGCTAAAAAAGGTATTATACGGGTTGAAGCAGGCTCCGAAATCCTGGCATGCAAGGATCAGTAACTACTTGCTGAGCTTGGGATTTTCTATTGGTAGGGTTGATCACAGTCTATTTACGAAAAAGACTGACAATGGCTTGGTAGTGCTAGTCATATATGTTGATGATTTTATAATCACTAGTGATGATGGCTTGGGCATACAACATGTAATGAAGATGCTGAAATCTGAATTTGACATGAAGGACCTAGGAGAACTGAATTATTTCTTGGGCATTGAGGTGGTTCCAGCTGAAAATGGTTTATGGCTGATGCAGAAGCACTATGCCATGGAAATGCTAAAGAAGTATGGCATGGATGAATGCAAATCATTGGATACGCAGGTTTTTTTTTTTTTATTTTTTTTTTTTTTTTTTTTTTTTTTTTTTGAGGATGTGACTATGTACAGGCAGATGGTTGGAAGTCTGATTTACTTGACCATCACTAGGCCTAACTTGAGCTATGCTGTAGGGCTCATAATCTAATTTATGTAGAAGCCTAGAAAGCCGCATTTGGATGCAGTTAGACGCATTATGAGATATGTTAAGTCCACTATAGATTATGGGCTATTCTATGTCAGAGATAAGCCCTTGAAACTGATTGGATATATGGATGAAGATTGGGCAGGATGCTCATATGACTGTAGATCTACTAGTGGCTATGCTTTTAGGTTTGGTAGTGGCATGATTAGTTGGAGCAGCAAGAAGCATCCTATTGTTGCTTTATCAAGTACTGAGGTAGACTACAGGGGTGCTGCATTGGCAGCATGTGAGATTGCATGGCTGCTCAAGCTTATGGTGGTTGATTTGGATATATAGGTGGATGCTCCACTGACCTTGTTATGTGATAATCTAAGTAGTGTACTCTTGGCTATGAATCTAGTGTATCATGCTAGGACAAAACACAGAGAGGTACACTACCACTTCATCAGAGAGATGGTTCTTATAGGGAGAGTTGATCTCATGCATGTGAAGAGTGATGAGTAGGTTGCAGATATATTTACCAAGTCTCTGGGTAAAGATAAGTTCAATGTTTTTAGATAGCTGCTTGGTGTCTAGATGCTATTTAGAGCTTGAGGGGGAGTGTTAGACACTTCAAGCACATCTATCTGTCTTCAGTTATGACTATACTGACACTTAGGATGCCCAGTTGTACCACACTATGCGAACATTGAATAAGTTAGTGTTTTAAGACTTAGCACTCTTTGGTGTGAATGGTCCTTGAGACCTTAGGTTGTACTATTCACTTTAGTTATGTGTGAGAACGGGTAATGGAAGGTAGAGAGAGAACACTGCTCTACACTGTTACTCCAACTCTCTGTCTCTGTCTCTGACGTTGAACATAGCCAATCTAAAAAGAACTATCCAAGAGGTCATCCTAAGTGGTGGTTTGAACTACCTACCTAACTAAGGATAACTCAACTAGAAGCTCCTACTAGGCGAGGACTCCTATAGCCTAATCCACAAATATTATCTTTTAGCACATTGATCCTTTAACCTATTATTTCCCATACTTGAGCGTGCAAAATGGAGGGAGTTGAGTGTAATGACCCAAGGAGAACAGGGCATCGGCCTCAAGTCCTGTCCTGGTACCCAAGAACCTACCAAGCCCTCACAAAAAGGCGGCACTTAATCCTTTTCTGATGCTCACTTTTATTTTTGCTCCAACCTTCTTTTATTCTGTGCTTTTCAGCTAGTTGCCACCCCTAGGAAGACAAGGCATTGGCCCTGAGTCTTGCCCCAGGAACCTAGCAGGCCTTCGCAAGGTAATAAACAACCACTCAAAGATTTTTCTTTCTTTTTTAAAAAATTGTTTTAGGGGTTAGAACCCCTTTTTACACACCTCCGTATATTCATATATTTTCCTTTCAGATATTTAGGGATTTTTCCTTTTGGGTATTTTTAGTAGGCTTCTCTAACTGCCTCACACTAACAGGACCTCCTAGATCAGTCGCCTAACAGGTCAGTAGAACAGGGTCACTTGAACTCCCATCTAAAACAGGTCTTTTAGTGCTTAACAATGCCCTTGCAGGAGGCAATGACTACTCACACCTCCCACAAACATACCAAACCTAAACATGGGACTTCATGCCTCGATTGCGGTCCCCAACAAACAAAAAGAAAGTAACCCTCATAGGCATATGTATCATTAATTACTTAAGGGAAAGAAAAAACCTTGGAAAGGGGATCAAAACCACCTGGAATGGCCACAAGAACCTCCTCTATAGCAAAGGCTCCCTCCAGCGACTCCATCAACTTGTATGATGACATCACTAAAACAAAAACACATTAAACATATGTGCACCAAACAGTCATAGGGCCCTCTTGGCCTAAAGGATATCATGTTTGTACTACAAACTAACGGGCCCTCTTGGCCTAAAGAAATCAAACATTAAACCCTTAAAAACAACTGGCCCTCTTGGCCTAAAGAAATTAATCAAACCAGCTCATAGAAATCCCTCCTTGGAAGAAGGCAAATATACAAAAATATGCTCTATTCCAAGGGGAAAAAATAGGGCTCTCAGCCCTAAACTAAATGCATCAAGTTGTGACCCATACCTCCTACATATATAGCAAGAGGTGTACACAGAACATGTCGTCGAATCAACCTGTGGGGCCAGTATAATAGTGGTTGATGGGTCTCGAATACTCTTCACATTACCCATATCAACCATCGCCGCCTGCCATATAACGCGTAGTCTGATAACATTCCCCACAAGCGACCAGGTCCAGTCTCATTATCAATAGCAACATCCAAACTAGGACCACAGTTGAAGAAGAGGTCCTCTTCATAAGCAAAATTGGCTAGTGAATCCGCAAACGGATTCCAAGAATGTGGAATCAGCTAAAGAGAGACGCTCTCAAATTCATCAAGTAGGGTTATAGTAGTTCAATGATACATACGAAGGATGGGATTCTGGACTGTATATGTCCCATTGAGTTGATTTAAGATCAGCTGGGAATCCCCTTTTACTAACAATTGTCGAATACCACCTTTCTTGGATATATTCAGTCCCATAATTAAGGCTTTATACTCTGCCATGTTGTTAGTGAATCCTACCCCAAGCAGCTAATTTCATTGTAACTCTATGTCGGGGATCTTAGATAACTACTCCAACACTCCCTTTTTTATTAGGACCCATGGATGCCCCATCAAAATATAATGTTTACATCCACAATGGGTTTACACGGCCAGCCATTTAGAACTCCCCTATTCATAATTATGATAGTCAAAATTCAACATATTTAGCAAATGAACTAACGACTCCATCCCACCTTCATCATTAAAGACTACAGGGACGCTTGTCAAAATCTACAAACAATGATGAAAAAAGACCTTAATCTCCCAAAGGAATGTCCCATCGTCTTGCTCACTCACTTTATAGCCTTTACTCCACCAGATGAGCTTTCCCTGATGATATCGCTGCTCTAGATATGGGTGCTCCAAATAAGGAATTAGTCGACCCATCAATCCCTATCGATATTTCCTTGCAGATGTCTTATCAATCATGCATAGACCTACAAAGCACTTATGTCATTAGCATAGTTAGAAATAATAAGGTTTAATCTTGTTAAGATTAACCTTGTTCTTAAACTCCACACCCTCAAGATCTGCCAATAATGCTGTGGATTTATTCTTCCTGATCTTAACAATCCTATAAGGACCATCCCATTTAGGCTCCAAATTTCCTGGAAATAATTCTCTATGCACATCATAATACAACACTAGCTGTTCTTTCTTAAAAGTATATTTATTTGCGTTTAGGTCATGGAGTTGCTTCGTCCGACACTTGGTCACCTCCTGATGTAGCAAACTCTGCAATTTAATCTCATCGAGGTGTGCCCGAGTTGTAAGCGCTCTAAGAGGGCATCCCCATCACCAAAGGAATGATTAATCGTGAATCTTATCATCGACAACTCAATCTCTAAAGGTAGGACACACTCCTCCCCATAAACTAATTTGAATGGGATGTGACGAGTAGCTCGTTTGAACATCGTATTATACGCTCATACTGCCACATATAATTTGGTATCCCATTCATGTTTCTTTCAGAAGACTATCTTGGATAGAATACCCACAAGCTGCTTATTGGTACTTTCAACTTGCCCATTTGCTTGCGGATTATAAGGGGTCATTTTATTATTCTTGATTTTCCATTCTTCCGTGAGGCTTTTAATCACTTTGTTCAGAAAATGCATCCCCCGGTTCGATACTATTTCTTTTGGCGGACCAAATTGACATACTATTTGCTCCAATAGGAAACTGGGGGTTTTCTTTGCATCGTCTTTCTGTGTTGCACGTGCTTCCAACCACTTAGTAAAATAATTATTTGCTATGATAATATACCTTTTCTGTGTAATGGACGATGGAGTAATAGGGACCACAAAGTCGATCCGCCACTTCTCGAATGGAAGGATCGCCATAATAGGAGTGAGTGGTCACTTCCTATTCTCTCGGCTATCATGTCATTGACAAATTTCACATCTTTTAACGTACTCAAATGCATCCTAGAAAATGGCATCCACCAATATCCTGCCCTCAAGGCTTTTTGCATAGTTAGCCGCCCAACAAAATGACATCCGCAAGCAGAGTCATGGCATTCTTCTAAGATGAAAGGGACCTCGTCAGGCATTACGCATCGGTGGTAGATATTGTCTGCCCCTTGCCAATACAACGTGCCTGCAATTATTGTGAATTTGAAAGCCTACTACTTAATCTTTCACTTTTCTGCCTTTGATAGACTAGCTCCAATCTCTTCAATCAACAAATAATGTGTTATCACTGCATACTAGGGGGGAATAGATGCCATGTCAATCTTGAACAATGAGTCCCAGTCACTACCTTCAGCCACGAGAGCTTCCTTTGGCTTCCCAAAGTCCACAACACACTCTACAATACCTTGCAACCCAGGTGGCTTGCTCTTAACCTCATAGTCAAACTCCCGCAAAGTGATTAACCACATTGCCAAACGGTGGGTGGTTGTAGTTTATTCATCAACAGTCGTAGCCCTTCCACCTTCATATAAAGGACAACCTTCTCATAAAGGAAGTAGTGCTTGAACTTTTTAGTCGCAAAGACCATCGCAAGGCACAAACTTTCCATATAAGTATAATTAACTTCGGATACACCCAGCTTTCAACTAGCAAAAGGAATCGGGTGATACAACTTCTCTTCCCACATCTACGCTAAACATCAACTAATGCTATGCATGGTGCTCTTATGAGTTCATGCTTGACATCCTTGAAAGCCACCTTACAAGGATCACTCCGCATAAACAAACAGTTGAAGGATAACAGATTTGTCAATGGCAACGTTCTTTCTGCCAATGCATTTATGAACCGTTGATAATATCCAACTGATGACAGAAAGTTGTGGACTTCTTTGGGGGTACGTGGCAGACTCATGGAAACTATAGCTTTGATCTTTTCAGGATCCGTCGCAACCCCTACCGAGCTAACTACATGGCTCAGTAGGAGCCCATAAGGTATGCCAAAAACACACTTTCTCAGATTGAGAGCTATGCAAAATTGTATGCATCGCTCAAAACATTTTTGTAGAATAATCAAGTGCCTTTCTCTCATGATGGCTGCTCCTAAATTGTCAATAAATACCTTCAGCTCCTCAGGGGGAATGTCACCAAAGGTCTTATTGGCAGTTCGTTGCCAAGAAACAAGTGCATTGCATAGACCAAATGCCATCATATGATATGCAAAGGTCCCAAATATTGTTATGAATTTTGTTTTGAGCTTATCCTCTTCTGCAATTGCCATCTGATTATAGCCTGCAAAATAGTCCATGAATGAATATATCTCCCTACTTGCCAATTGATCTAGAATCTGGTCGATAAAGGGCAGTGGGTAATAATCTTTAACTGTTTGCTTATTCAACTCTCGAAAGTCAACACACAGCTGGATTTGATTATTTTTCTTCTTCTTGATCACAACTGGTGAACACCATTCAGTGTGTTGCACAGGAAAGATCAAACCCGCTTTCTGTAATTTCTATAACTCCTCGAACATCCCATCCCGCAACTCAAATGGCATATGCCTAACTTTTTGTTGCACAGGACGGCTTCTTTCCTTCAACGGAATTGTATGGACATCGAGACTAGGAGGAATGCCCCTAAGTTCATCGTAATTCCAAGTGAAAATATCGCGGAACCCTTGGATTAGAGTGACATAATCCTCCCATTTCTCCGCACTTAGCATAGACCCTAGCTTTATTGGGCGCTCATCATCTGGCGTACCAAGGTCTAGTTCGATAACATCTACATCCCTTATTCTATCTTGAGCTTCTAATGGCTCGTTCATCGTTACTTGATAGACGTCTTCTAATGGTCAATCCCTCTTTGCATTTGTCAGTCAACAATGTCTCACTTTCAGACACATCTTCCATTGTCTCTAATTGTCTAGAAGACAAGGAAGCTCGCTCACTTTGAGGTGATTCAGGATATGCATCGACTATCACACGTCTAGCACCTCTGCCAAATATCAATCTACCAGCGGGTATATCTACTTTACAATCTGCTTGTAAAATCCAAGGTCGACCAAGAAATACTTGGTAACTCGGATGCCCTACAAACTAGAATACCCTAAAGTCCAATAGGCATTCTACGTTTGCAACTGTCATGTGGACTTTAGTAATGTAGCCCTCTAGCTGTCTCAGACTATTGTCAACCATTTGAAGGATTGTGGAGGCATATTTCTGAATCGCAAGACCCAACCTCTCCATCAATTTAGAACTCATAATATTAATTGAGGATCCTGTGTCGATGATAGCACTATCCACTAGAATCCCATCAACATAGGCTGCAACCCTTGGGCAGTGCTTTTCGGCATGTTCAAACAAGTCATCCCCTACCCGCCCTATTCCCAAGGGTTCTACGATATACCCCGTATGCAAGATATTTTTAAATTATTTGCATACTCTTGGCGACAGCTTGATTAGCTGCAAGAGATTCACGTCTAGTTCAACATCGCAAAGGGAGCTAGCTAAATCAAATTCGTGATAATTCGCTAAAGCTCGCTTCTCGTGCCAAACCATCTGCTCTTTAGGACACTGCACTGGCTTTATTGCCTCTTTTTTAACTGTCACCTTCTTTCTCAATATCTATTTATCTCTCTTGGCGTCAGCCTTACTCTCTACAGGCTTCAAAGGTCCCCCTTCCTTATCAAGATTTAGAACTTGTGTTCCTTTATCATCCTGCCTAGGGTTTCCGTCGACAGGTTTTACATTATCTTTGTCGCCTTCTCTATGTTTTTGGCATCTTGTTACGGCACGTAGGCTAGAAGCTTCAATGCCATTAACCTACATAGCCTCAATGAGGCTCACCCCACTGCAACCTTTGACAATAGCCTTACCCCTTTGGAGTATTTGTTTTGGCCCATCATCCTGTTGAAAATTGTTTCCATGTGCACAATGATTAACAGGCCTTGGTTGCCGACTGCCTTGCTGGAGGGAACTAATCTCGCTTCAACATGTGGCTACTAAATGGTCAAACTTCCCATAAATGTCGCACTTCACATTTGGACAATTACATTGTCGGAGGGGTTTTCTTCGAAAGGTCGAATCCACCAAGGATCAAAGGTAGAAGAAAGTAGAGATAGGAGATGGAAGAGAAGAAAGAGAATAGACAAGAGGTAAACACAACAAAGACAAAGCACAATGAACTGAATCAATATGTATTGAAATAAGCTGGAATCCTTGCACTACTCAGAAGCAATCTCCAGGCATTAGATCTCCTAGAGTTTCTTCCTGGAACAAAACATACATCAAAATTATAGCTCCTTCTCTGTTGCTCGAAACCCAAATTTGATGGCTCCATTGGCTCCAAAAGGGGGGTAGAACTCTAGGACACCTGCTTATGAATCTCCCAGGTCACTCCTCCTTCTTCTTTCAGTTCAAAGTGCAGTTTTCAGCCTATTTACAACAATCGCAACGCGGGCGATTTTGTCTATCTGTCCTTCTTCTAAAAATCCCATAATTAGCTGAAAAAGCAACTAGCTTTTTGCATGCCCTCCTAATCTAGAAGCTTTTTTAACTTTTTTATATTTTTTACAATAAATAATATAAAAAATAAGCTAAAATTATCCAAAAATCTAGTATTTTTGCATAATCCATGCAAGTCACACTAATACTAATGACTCGGATCACATTGACTCTCTTGATTAATAAGAGACTCTCTTATTAATGACTCTCTTGACTAATACTAATGACTTGGATCACATTGACTCTCTTGATTAATAAGAATTCGAATGATGATGCATTCCATGCTTTTTCATATTGTGTCCGCATAGCATCATGACATCCACACCCTCTGAACCTACACATCCTTCGATATGTGCCAAAATCCTAGTTGTCACTGGGTTCTAAGTCCTCCTCATCCTCTATAACCATATCCTTTGCTTCTTCATCTTCCTAGCTATCCCCTATATCATGGCCACCATTTTTTTCCAATTCTGGCAACTCATAGGCAGTAGATTCTCGCCTCTTGAATAATTTGTTTTTTTTCCTGCTATCGGAAGTTTTATGGTTGTCCCATCCAATTCATTTAATGCACAAGTAGCATTATCAAACATCTATCTTACCACATAGGGTCCAAACCATCTTTTGGAAACTTTACGCATGGCACTATATTGGTTGTCTAAAATGCTATCATAAACCAATACCCAATCCCCATCTTGTATGGTTCTTGGTCTCACTCTATGTCTTTTGTCAAACTGTTTCTTGTTTTATATCCTTGCTACCCTTAACTTTGCAATTGCTGTCTCTATGTCTTTTGACTTTCTTTCCAACTGTCTAATGCGCAAGGCCAACAACTCCTCTCGATTCAACTCCTCTTCCCAAGGTAGCACACTCCATGTGATTGTCATCTCTTCTATCGGCATGATAGGTTTTTGACCATACATAAATTCTATAGGCATATATCCTGTAACAGCACTATGAATTGTTCTACCAACCTACAAAGCATAAGAGAGCAATCATTGCCACTCTTTTACCTTCTCTCCACATGCTTTTGCCAATGCCTTCACAATAGGTGGATGACCTCTTTCACTTTTGCCATTTCCTTCAAGGTTATAGGCTGAAGTTAAAGCAAGCTTTATCCCCAACCGTGCAAAGAAATCATGAGCTTCATCTGCATCCAACTCACCCCTATCTGCTGTAATTTTTCCCACACAGCCATACCAACAAAAGATCTCTTCTAAGAGAAAAGTACGCACAACATTTGTTGTCTTAGTACGTAAAGCTTTCCCTTCCACTTGATTAGTCAAGTCTTCACGGGAAAGCACAAGATACCTCATTTGCCAAAGACCTATAGGCATTGTGACCAAATCCACCACCCACTTAAAATGAAGAGACAATGGATATGTGGGCTGCAATCCATCCCGATGTCTCACAAATGAATACATTTGATAGGTCATACATGTTTCCACAAAGTGAGCAACATCCTTATGCATACCCTACCACCAATATCTTTCTTTTATGTTTTCAAAAGTACCCCAGACACCTCTATGACCAGCCCACAAGCTTTCATGAAATTCTTGCATAACATGTACTTATGAAGCTCTATCACCCAAAACTCGCAATGGCATAACCTGTTTCTTTTTAGCATGTTTCCATAAGTGTCCATCTTTTAAGAAAAACCCATTCGCTTTCCTCTTGATTTTCCTAAACTCCTCATCTGAGCATTTATCTCTCTTTGTTAATGTACTGAGGTATTGACCAATTCTCAGCTACTCTCGTGCATATTTGTCTTCCAGAAACACTTCTACACACGATGCAAAACATCTAAAATGTCTTCTCTTTGTTATCCAAGCTTTTGTTAATGCTATAGCAACACCTTGCATTGCTAAATTCACTCTTGCAACATCATTTTCAACTGCAAGAAAGTCATCTTCTTCCTCCTCATCCATCATCCCATCTTCATTCTCATAGCGTGCTCGAGATAACATGTTTGCAGCTAGGTTATCTCTTCTTGCAATATGGTGAAATTCAAGGTTCAAAGATTTGATGTATACAATACACCAGAGCATAGCAATGTCTGAGGTAGCACAACTAGTAATCATACCAAATATCGGCATACAATCACTCTCAATGACTACATGAGCATCAATAAAATACTCCTTATCACATTTAAGGGCTGTCACAATTCCCCATGATTCTCTTTTTACCTGTGGATATCTTCTATGTCGTTCAGTCAATACTTTAGCACCAAAGCGCATTGCATATCTTTTCCCTTCCTCATCATCTTGCCCAATTGCCCATCCAATCCTGATTGGGCTTGTATCAACAGTAATAATGATAGGCTTTCCATGTGAATAGTCAGCCTTTCTCAATGTAGGAATAGATTTTAAGAGTTCCTTCAATTTCTTCATTGCTTTCTGATGCTTCCTTTCCCAATGAAATCTCTAACCTTTCCTCAAAAGTTGATATAGAGCATCGGCTACATGTGCAAAGTGAGGAATCCATATCAAATAGAACACACATGCTCCCAAGAATCTGTGCACCTCTAATACATTCATGCATACATCTTGCATTCTATCAATCCCATCTATTTTTTATCGTGATGGTCTTCGCCCATAGGGCCCACACATATGCCCAACAATCAAAACCTCTTCAACTCCAAAGATATACTTTTGTCTAGAAAGAGTTAAATGCACCTCCTCTAGACGCGTTAAAATCCTCTCACAATCCACAACATGGTCTGCAACAAACTGTCTGCATCCATGAGCATCCATCTCTTCATTCTTTTCATCCACTGCACACCCTTTGATTGGAACATCATCCATGAAGGCCATTGTCAATTATGGTATAAAATCCATGAGTACCCTATTCATACCATTTTTCATGTGTGCCGCTGAGTTTGTTGCACCCTGTGGGAGAGTACACATCCATACTAACCCTAAGGGAGTCTTAATGATTGTGATATCCCTGCTTTCAATTGCAAGATGAAACTGATCATAACCCGAGTAAAGATCACCCAAATAATAGATCGCTCTGCCTGTAAAAGCCTCTGCAAATTCATCAACCACAGGACCTGCACCCACATTTCTTATGGTTACTTTATTGACTGGTTTCATGTCTTGAATAAATCTCAAAGCCCCATTTTTTTTGGGCACAGTAAACCAACGATTTGAGTACGGGGCTAAAGAAGGCTCTAAGATCTTCATGCGAATCTTTTCATTTAGCAAATCCATCAGCTTTGGCAAGTAAGCTTTAGGCACTGGAATAGGCCTCAAGTTCCATGGTACATGTGGCACAGTAAATATGACCATAGGAGAGAAAACATTTGAATCCACACAACCTATTTCACTTGGCTGAAATGCAAGTGCCTTCCCATGCCTAGCCAACATCCGCATAAAACAGTATCTCTCAGCATGCAAAAGAAACCCTTCTGCACCAACTTTCAATTCCCATAATCTTTCAAATGTAAACTGATGACCTATATCTTTAGGATCACGTAACCTTGGCTACCTTGACACTTTTTCATACATACCCTCACTCTCTGGTGGAAGTGGCAAAGCGATTGGTTTCACATTTTTTTTAATTGTATTATACTTTGTCTCCACAAGTGCTTCAACCCATTGTAATCCTTCCTAGTGAGCAAACAATACTATAACATCATACATATCCAAAGAACATACTGACAACATTTTGTTTTCAACCTCATTTTATGTATGTATAGTTGCTGAAATTTTAGACATAGTGTCATTAATATTCAGCCCATAAAAGATGCCTGAAATGCCATCACTTTCAACTAACAATCCCAATGCTCTCAGTTCCTTAGTAGCCCATTTCATAGATATGCATTCAGCCTTACACATAGCTTTCATAGATATGCATTCAGCCTTGCACATAGCTTCCATAGATATGCATTCAGCCTTGCACATAGTCTCCTAAATGCTATGCATAGAAAAAAAATTTATAATTTGTATTATTTTAGCCCCAAATTGTTGCACAAAATCCTATTCCCCCTCACCGTTTAAGTTTTGCTTCTTTGCATAGGTGTATAGAGGTTGTTTTGTCATGATTTAGTGTATAAATAGCAATAAATCACACACTATAATAAAAAGACAGGGCAAACTGAGGCCAAATATCATGCTTTGCCCCACCATACATCCACAACCACTTATTATATTTTTCTATATTTTTCTAAACCACATTCCTATTTTTCCT
Organism: Lygodium microphyllum; assembly: GCF_053477565.2. Taxonomy (NCBI): domain Eukaryota; kingdom Viridiplantae; phylum Streptophyta; class Polypodiopsida; order Schizaeales; family Lygodiaceae; genus Lygodium; species Lygodium microphyllum. Next base: position 84,388,987 of record NC_141159.1, on the reverse strand, counting down.
CTTATTTTTCTCCATTTTTCTTTATTCTCCTCTATTTTTCCAATTATAAATTGATATATTTTCAAATCTGTGGCTCTTCATTCTTAGAACAACAGAAATATAGATTTAATTAGCATTTTATCCCATATATATTGGTTTATCCCACCCGAAAACATTTAAAAAAACCCATTTTTCTTATAAAAACTGTGTTTTATGGGTTTTTAAAAATTATTTTCAGAATTTTAACTTTATGTTTTCTGATTTTTTCATCATGGAAGCATAGAAAAAAGAGTGAACATCATTCCTACCAATTTTTACTCCATAAGAACAACATTGGCTCAATCAAATGTAAAAAAAAAAAGCAATTTTCCTATGTAAAATAGAATTACTGTTTGTTTTCTTCTTTGCGGGTTTTAAAATCTCATGCGGGACTACAAATGGACTACAAATCAGCCCTCAATCAATGCCCAGCCCACCTCTGAATGGCAAACTCTAGCCCTCCACCAATCCGAGAATGATCCGGTGCCATACCGAACAAGCAGCCTTCAATCGGTCTTCAATGCTCTTCATGGGCATGAACTACCTCTTAAGGGGAGAGAGAGAGAAAGACTGTTTCTATATCTCCACAACTAGGTAGCCATTCAAGGATCGGAGACCAGTGATGAAGAGCGAAAATAGAGTGTAGATCAACCATGTAATCGATTGGGGAGGTTGCTTGTAGCACCTCTAGCCCCTCCATCATCAAGCGTGAAGTATTGCACCTTCATCCCTATACTGCGCCAAAAAAAACGACCCCCCACGAAATATATTTAGTTAGGGGCCCCCCAAAGGGAGCCCCCAAAAGGCACACCCTTTGGGCTAAAGTCTCTTTCCACTTGGCCCACTTTGGCCTCGGCATCTCGGGCACTCCCTCTTCCGCGTCCAGTGTCTGATTTGCGGTCCGAAAAATCTTGGGCATTTGTTTTGAAGTCCCCCTCTGTCGCGCATCTCCCAGGGTCTTGTCTATCATGCCAAAAAATTATGAAAATTCACCAACCGCTATCTAGTGGTTCTTTTAAGCACTTTTTGGGCATTGCTGCTTAAAATCATACTGATTGCAACTACCGCCTTCGACGAAGTCTATTTTTTCCCTAAAAGGTCAAAATTTATGGCTATTTTTAAGCACTTCTTGGTGTCAAAAATCATTTGTCACATAAACAAGACATATGCCAAATACAAAATAATTTGCAACTTTTCAATGATGCACTCATATAGGAATTCAGGTATCTCTTCCTTGATTGGATATTGGTGCCTAATCATAAGTACGAATTGTAGGAATGGCATATCATGAGCATGTCAAACTAAAATGTGGAGAGTGTGGAATTTTCCCTGTGTCCAATAAGAGCTTGTTGTCACACAAAGCCCTTCAAGGTTTTCAAGAAGTACTCCAAGGAGAACATCCATCGCATATGGACGGGTCCCACAATCTCCACTTCATCTACAAGTTATACCAAGAGGTGAGTTTGTCTCGTGAGCATGCTCGTGGGCAAGTACTTCTCAAAGAGACAAACCATCTCTACTACTCCCCACCTTGTGGATTTAATAGAGAATGTCTTGATCTCCTTTTGTGAGATCCATTGCACTAAATTTTGACAACCTATAAATCACCTCGTGTATTTTTGGAGTGAGGCACCCCGCAATTGTGATTCGTAGTACAAATTGTCAAAAATGGAGAAGCATTGAGAACATCAAGTACACACTAAATAGCAAAATATTGAGGCTACTTGTAATCAAGGTTAGGACAAACCTGTCATATCTTATGCCAATCATGGAATTCAAGCCTTAATAGTTGGTCGTCTTTAGAAATAGTGGACTTGAGAAAATGCATCATACCCATTGGGATGCAGATAAACCTAATAATTTGCTTCACAATGCGCTCTTCTTTAGTGGACAGGACGACGCAAGGAGCGTGAGGTAGTTACAAGTGACTGTTTCAATGCTTGACTGTGGCCAAAGCACCTCCACTTGTTTACCTCCTTCAAATCCATTTGTGCCCTTACAATGTCTCTCTTTCCTGTGATATGGTCCCATAATAAGCTACCCACTTTCTTGAAAATATGCATGGGATCCAACAAATGGTTGATCTATAATAAGTGGCTCTAATATAGAAACTCGTAGAAAACTGAGAATTGTCACATTCCACTTGGATGTGACTCCTTGTGGATCATTTTCAACTTGTACAAGCTTTGGGAATTCATTCGTGCAAGAGGTTTTCCAAGGAAACCGAATGGATTCACGCCGTTCATAGTAAGACGGAGTCGAAGATTCCTTGGTTCTTGTGCAAATCCTAGAAAGGTTGATTGAATGTAGCTCCATGCATGTGAATATGCAAATATTCATTGGACTTCATCTATGGATCTATTCTGGCATGCCATGTTGTCAAGCTCACCATTGCCCAACGTACGAAACATGTGACGTATATGTAGTATAAGTGAAAAGTGCCTTAGAACCTTTTTAGGGATGCTTTTTCCTTACAAGTATTGTCGATACATGTGAGCACCATACTTGGGACATGTCTCCATAGTCTTGTAGTCTCCTCAAAACAACATACAATTGTTGACACATGCATGGATGTTGTTATAGTCCATGCCCTTGTAGTCTTCAAGCGAGATACTTGGCACCCACCATATAATGGTATGGACGCTTCCTCTCTCAGTGGATCAGATGACTTGGTATCCATGGACAATAATGCATCGATCATTGGCTCCATCTCAGGCTCCAAGATTGGAGAAAGGTCTGAAAGGCCCACTATCTCCTCTAGTATAGAGGGTGCAGTCTGCGGTGTGCCCTCCAATTAGTGTATCAGCTCAGGTACTCCATCCATCACACGTCTATGAGCATGCCCTCCAATTTGTTGTTATCTCTATCTCTCTTTTCTTTTCACTCATTCTTCTCTTTTTCTCTCTCCCCCTCATTGTTTCTCTTACTCATTCTCCTCTCTCCCTCCCTTCATATCTCATTTCTCTCTTCCTCTCCCTTCCTTCATATCTTGTTTCTCTCTTCCCCTCTTTATTTGTTACCTTTCCTCCATTTCTCTCTTTTCTTCTCTCTTTCTCTTCCTTCCTTCTTCTCCCTCTCTCCTTTCCTCTCTTTCTCTCTCTCTTTCAATGCATCTCATTACAAAGAAAAACAAAAAAAAAAGAAAAAAACACAAAAACAAAGTAAAAAGAGGCAATGTACCTACCTCAAAGACTCGAGGATGAATTCTTTTCTGCCTACCCTTCCACTACATCCCTTGTTTCTTTCTTGTGTACTTCTCCCTCTTCTTCGCATATGGAGAGGGTGGCGGCGAATGGCAGTGGTGAGGAGCTCTCCTTCTATCTCTTTCCCTCTTTCTCTCCCTCTCTCTCTTAAGGTGGCAATCTCTCTTGCTCTCTTTTTTGCTCTCTCTCGAATATGTTTATGGAAAATGCCGTGCTCGAGTTTTCGGCCTTTTTTTTCTCAAACCACTGTCACTATTTGGGTTGCAATTAGTGTTGCTGAATTTACTAAACGATGCCTATAGTGACACTATTTGCGACGCAAATAGCGACACTGCTATTTTGTGTTGCAAATCACCATTCCTATCATCCCATTCCCTTATAGTGTAAGGATGCCCTAAAAATAAATATGCATATATGCAAGGCAAAGGGAAAAAAACCTCTTAAAGAGGGAAGAAAGTGCCTTGGAAATCCTAAATTTTTCAACTCTTGTTCCAATGTATAATGTATGTACTAGGTTGCTAAATTTACTAAATGATGCTTATAGCGACACTATTTGCGATGCAAATAGTGACATTGCTATTTTGTGTTGCAATCACCGTCCCTATCATCCCATTCCCTTATAGTGTAAGGATGCCCTAAAAGTAAATATGCATATATGCAAGGCGAAGGGAAAAAAACCTCTTAAAGAGGGAAGAAAGTGCCTTGGCAATCCTAAATTGTTCAACTCTTGTTCCAATGTGTGTATTGGCAATGATTTTTTTTTTCCTTGAATTGACAAAATATTTCATTTGGTAGACCCTTCATCCCTTGTAGTGCTTTGTGTATAGTGAAGGATCACATAAGGGAAACCTAAGGCTATGAATGTGTGTCTAAGAGTGAAAATCTATGAGTGTGTATATGTTGTGTGCATATAAGGGAGTGTGCTTACGATTGGATGCTTAAGTTTTTGAGAGTTGAGAAAAAACAAGGGTTATCTTTAAGTACACGTATGAAGCTATTTTGGGTTTTATTTAGAAGTGAGAGAGGTAAATTGTGAATCTTGGGGTTTTAAATCAATGATAGACCCATTGACCAAACCCTCCTTCCTCTCTAGGAACTTTGGTGTTTCTCTTCTCTTTCTCTATCTCTACCCCTTTTGGCATGCCCTCCAAGTAAGTGTACTTTTTCTCTGTGGCAATGTGTGCATTATGGTAGTTGACGAGCAATCGATCAATATTGAAGGTGATCATGCTCAAGTTCTCGAGAGCTTGTGATGGAGTTGAGTTGCATCCTGTGATGGGGATCAGGACATCCTTTGTGATGGTTACATAGGAAAAAAAAATCGGTGTGCTGCCTTGCTAGCCATAACACCATGTGCTGTATAATATTCTACAAAGCAATTATATATTGGATACACAATTCTCATCAATATGGGCACAAAAAATACTTAAAACCACAAGATTGATAACTCATAAAATAAGTACAATACTAGTGATGACAACTTATGAAATTACATGAATCCATGCATAGGAGAGTCAAAACAAACATGAAAATCTATCTATAAATATCGCAAAGTGCAATTTTATACAAAGGATGATAAGTATATCTAAATAATCTACATGGAAAAGGCTTCAAAGATCACAGGGCCAAAAAAGAAAATGATGTTTGCTCCAATAATCCAAGTGCATGCAATAGATCCTCACCATCTGAAAGCTCGTCCTGATGCAAAGGGGCGTCAAACAGGCTCTGCAAAATGAACAACCAAACATTAGTCCACCATACATAATGCATCATAAGAAAACTAGTGACTATAAACATGAAAGAGGATTAGCTTACAGGGCCACCATGTGTGTATAATCTATCGATAAGTGCACTAAGACCATGTCTCTTTGCATATCGAGTCTCCAAACTTGTGGGATCATGATTTGTGATGGAGTGTTGCAAAGAAAACAGAATAGCATTGTTAGAAACATGATTGTTAGTATAAGTGATATTCAAAATAAGAAAGTGAGAAGAACCAAAAGAAAACTTACAAAGTCCTCCAAATGAGTCATGTGGCCACCACTCCCAGATGATGTATGATCCCTGCCTCCAATCGTATCCTCGCTGTCTCTTGCTATTGCCGCCATCATCTTGGCTAATCTATGGCCTCCTCCTTGAGTCTCTGCTAATCCTCTACATCTAGCCACTCGAGCTTTGAGGCAACACCCTTGATTTCCTTGTGTGCATTTGATTGTTTATGTAACATGTATGCACACATACACTCCATCATCCACCTAGTGGAAAACCTCTTTGTTGCCATAGATACCAGAAACTCCTCATGCAAATATGCCACTATATATTCCTTTCTCCCCTCGGGTACATTCTTCCAATAGTCCAGAACGTTTTGCCTAAATACTTATTAGCACAACTCTCTTATGTGAGAAATCATCCTCCTCCCCTCATCATTCATTATCATAGCACATGTCTTGTCATCTACGAGGTATCCGTACTCTATTGAGGTATGTCTAAGATGTGTCCTCTCTCACCTGTGACTTCTGGGCATAACTATGGGACCCCTATATGTCCGGCATACATGTGGGAATAATATCTCTCAAAGTAGCACCCATAGGGGTGCCACCTTACGGATGGGTGAGTGAAACCAAAGTCACGGGAGTAGATGTCCCTATAAGTATGACAAATCTGGAGGTGACAAGTATCCACTAGACCGACAAGACAGAGACATTGTATTGGTGTCTCCACAACACCCACCTGAGCCCCCTCTTTAGAACAGGTATGAGAGTAAGGAGTAGCAACCCTCTCTGAAATCAACCATGGGCTTATAGCATCCACATCTTTGGAGCACCCCCCATAACCACTCCCTCCATCCAACGCTAGTCTAGAGCATCGACCTCATCTACTAGGACTCAAAGTATCGGAGTGTGCCAAAGTATACCTCACAAAACAACTCCTAGTCAATCATATCTCTAAATCAAGCCATCTAATCCAGAGAAATACTTGTGAATATCTCTTGCAACTCCTCATCAGTCATCCCTTGATTGATCTTGCTCTCTAGGTATCGTCAAAGGTAACTTGTACAGATAGAAAATGATGTTAGCATAATCAATATAAGAATTTAGGTAAAGCACAATAATATAACTATGAAAAAAATGATGCTAATCAAAATTCATATACTAAAGTACCCTTAAAAGTGAATGATCAATGAATTGAGCAAGTACATGCAAATATGACTTGGCCTATGGCCCCATGCCAATCTTCTGGCATAGCTTGGTATACATTGGATGTCTATAGATAGGTCACCAAAGAAAAAGGAGTCCACTTCATTCTCAAAAAATTCATGGCCTCTTGTCTCTTCATCTACGTTATCATGCATGTCTCCTCTGCATGCTCAAGACCTCTTCACTCTCCACCCTCCACAACATCAACCTCTCCACCTGGATACTCTCGTTGTCTACGTTGGGAGCATTGCTTTCATCATACACTCGCGCATTCTGAGGAGTTGACAGCACAACATACAACCATCGAGGTTGTCATGGATTTGGATAGAAGATTATGTCAAGATTGTGGGAGAGAAGGAAGGAGTCTCACTTGTAGCTTTCTTGCTTGCACAATGGGGGAATACACACACAGGTGGAGACTGAAAAACAGTTTTTCTCTTCTTAGTTGTGTAAACCAAAAGAACCCTCGTACATAGAAATAGAAGAACCATATATATGGGTCTCAAACCAAACTCAACTAACTAAGGTGGCATACACTGAGCCACGAACTAGAGTAGATAAGGATAGCTGTCATCTAGCTATTATTCATGGGCGGTGTACCAACCGTATCTACAGCTAACAAGTCGATGACATAAATGCACAACGGTCACCCTGGCATATCACGAGTGGAGCTCGATATCTCAACACTCCTCCTCAAGCTCAATCCCAATTCCTGCACACCAAGCAAGTCTCTGAACTTGCGCAGCTTCTTTGCGCCCAATGCCTTCGTAAATATGTCAGCTACCTGATCCTTTGTGCTGACATAAACTAGATCAATAAGACTTAGTAGAACTCTCTCTCGTACATAGTGATAATGCACCTCAATGTGCTTTGTTCTAGCATGATAGACTGGGTTATTTGCCAAGTGTATACTACTCATGTTGTCACAATAAATGACAACTGGCCCATCTGTAGACTGATGCATATCATAAAGTAGCTTATGCAACCAAGCTACCTCACATGCAGCCATTGCTGCACCCCTGTACTCAGCCTCTGTGCTCGAGGAGGCAACTGTAGGTTGTTTCTTGCTGCTCCAAGTCACTGCAACACTTCCAAAAGAGAACACATATCCACTGGTAGATCGTCTATCAGAAATACTACCAGCCCAATCAGCATCAGTGTATCCATGCAACTGTATTTGAATCCCAGTCTCATAAAATAGTCCATACTGCAATGTGAACTTCATATACCTGAGTATGCGTCTAATGCGGTTTCCTTGGAGCCTGCATAAACTGACTTACCAATCCAACAGCATAGCTCAAATCTGGCCTGGTAATAGTCATATAAATCAAACTTTCTACTATGCATCTGTACATAGTAGGGTCTTCGAGAAGCTCACCTGCATCTGCGCTCAACTTCACATTCTGTTCCAAAGGAACTGAAATAGGCTTACATCCTGTCATCCCATATTTGGACATCATGTCCAATCCATACTGCCTCTGCAAGAGCCATATCCCACTTGGTGATCTAATCACCTCAATGCCCAAGAAATAACGCAACTCTCCCAAATCCTTCATCTCAAACTTTTGCTTCAATAGCATTTTCACATGAAGGATATCTTCATCACTATCACCTGTGATAATCAAATCATCAACATAAATGACAAGCAACATAATACCTTTCTCTATTTTTCTCACATAAAGTGAGAAATCTGCCTTGGAAATCTGAAAGCTAATAGTGACAAGATACTGTCCTATCTTGTCAAACCATGCTCTAGGTGCTTGCTTCAAGCCATACAAGGCTTTCTTCAACCTGCAAACAAACTCAGGATGAACAACATGCACATAACCTGGTGGCTGCTCCATATAGACCTCTTCTTGCAAATCACCATGCAAGAAGACATTCTTTACATCCATATGATGTAAAGACCATCCCTTTGATGCAGCCATAGCAATGACTACTCTTACGGTTTCCATCCTTGCAACCGGACTGAATATTTCTTCGTAATCAATGCCATATATTTGTGCATATCCCTTGACTACTAATCTTGCCTTGTGTCTGTTCACAGAGCCATCTGCATTGTGCTTCACCTTATAAACCCACTTACAACCAATTGCATTCTTATCTTTAGGCAAAGGTACCAATTTCCATGTAGCATTTGCTTCCAAGGCATCCATTTCTTCATCCATGGCTTTCTCCCATTTTTCTTTTTCCATGGCTTGCTCAAAAGAAGTGGGTTCTGGTTCCTGTATCACTTTGACCATATAGGCATAGTGAGTGGCTGTAAATCCATCATATTTCAGTCTATCCACAGGATACCTAGCTCTGGTAGACCTGTGCAAAGTAGGTTCACTCCCAGGTGCTCTCAAAACATCCCTGGTCTTCCTTACTCCAGGTGTAACAATAGAAGGAATACCCAACTCATCATCAATGCTCTATTCTGAGCCACTAGATTCACCATCCACATAAGAGTGACCTGCATTCACATCAAACATGGGCTGATCTACCTTCTCTTTTCCTTTTCATGATACCTGCATACCACTATCTGCATTGCTTTGAGAAGATTCTCCTGATCTCAATCTGCCTGTCCATGGCAAAGAATGTGAACCACTACTAGAGGACGCTCTAGGTCCACTAATATCTTGTGACTGCTGCTGTGAATTCTGTGCAGCATTACCATTTTGTGCATCTACATTATCAATCACATTTACTGGTTTATACCAGCTACTCATCTCATAAAAAACATCTTTGCTCACTGTAAACTTACGAGTAGAAGGGTTATATCATCTATACCCTTTTTGCTGTAGAGAGTAACCAATAAAGATGCACTTCTCAGCTTTTGGATCCAACTTGGATCTCAACTCATCTGGCACATAAACATAGGCAATGCAACCAAAAATTTTCAAATGAGAAATATCCGGTTTCCTACCAGTATACCTCTCCTCTGGAGTCATGCCATGTATTGCTGCAGTGGGAGTCCTGTTCATTATGTAGACTGCTGTAGCAACTGCCTCAGCCTAGTAAAAATCTGACATATCTTTTTCATTGAGTTTCATGTTGTTTTAGGGGACCTGAATGGGACTATGCCCTATGGGCAGAGAGGTTGAGTAGTGCATCCCTCTCGTTTCCCATTCTCTTTAAATACCTCTCCAATATGCCTGTTTTTTCTTTCTACAATTTCATTTTGCTGTGGGGTATGACTACATGAATATTGCTGCTTTATGCCATGCTCCTGCAAGAGCCTTGCAAACTCATTTGAGAGGTACTCTCCCCCTCCATCTGACCTTAGACATTTTATTTGCAGGCCTGTTTCTTTTTCAACCATAGCTTTAAGAGTTTTGAAATGCCCAAAAACTTCACTTTTCTTTTTCATAAAATACACCCAAACTTTTCTGCTATAGTCATCAATAAAAGTGAAAAAACAATGACAGCCCCCAAGAGATGCAACTTTAGTAGTCCACACATCAGAGTGGATTAATTCCAATGGCTTCTTACTCTCTTGAACATGTCTAGGAAATGGTTTCCTTGCCTGTTTTCCAAATTGGCAGGCTTCACATACCTTATGCATTTCTGCAACCTTGAATTTAGGCAATCCTGCAACTATATTTTGGGCGTGCATTGATTTAAGTCATTGTACATTAACATGACCAATGCGTTTATGCCAGATATAAATATCTGCAACTACACCGGTCCCATGTGCAAACATTGTTGCACTCAATTCAGGCATGTCTATATCCAATGAAAACATTATGCCCTTCTTCTTTCCTTTTGCTATTAAGCAACCTTTATTTTTCATATCCTCAACAAAGAATCCATGAGGATTAAATCTGACATGCAAGTCCTGCTCAACCATTTGACCAAGAGAAACCAGGTTCTTGGTGATATTTGGGACATGAAATACATCCAATAGGTATTTCTTTTTCCCATCATGCATAGACAAAGGAATTTTTCCAATCTGCATAATAGGATGTGCAGTATCATCACCAGTCTCCACGAATCCTGGTTTTTCTATTTTCCTTGCATCCTGCATCCATTCTGCATGACCTGTCATGTGGTTTGACGCAACTGAGTCAACATACCACACTTCGTTGCTTTCTTCTGCACTTGTCACAGAATTGTTCATGTGCTGCACCATAAACAAATGCTCATTTCTGTCATCACCCTGTCTACTAGAAGATGCATAATTCCCTTGTTGCAATTTTCCATTCATGATGACATTTTGCTTTTTATAGCAGTCTTTAGCCATATGACCCATTTTACCACAGTAGTAGCACTCAACATTGTTGTTTGCATTTTGGCCTCTTTGTCATCCACCACGACCTCTTTGGCTCCCCCTACCTCTAGAGTTACCACGTCCTCCTCCATAGGACTGGTTTTCTTGAGTTTGCTGCATATTCTGATTTCTACCACGGCCTCCTCTACCTCTGCCTCTACCTCTTCCAGCATTTGAGTAGAAGACAGTTTCTTTTGAAGTTCCTCCTGAAGAAGATGCACCACCATTTCTCTGCTCCTCAGAAATTAGAAGAGCAATCAACTCCTCAAAATCAGGAAATCTTTCACGGACGGAAATGGATGTTCGGAACTATGCATAATCCTTTCCTAGACCATTCAAGGTCACGGAAACTAAATCATCATCTTCCACTGGCGACCCAATGGAAGCAAGTGCATCTGCAATCTTCTTCACCTTCATGTGATAGTCATTGATGCTCATACTTTCTCTTTGCACATTGTGCAACTCTTGCTTGAGCTGCATTTTCCTGGCTTGCGTATTTGTGCTATACATTTTTTACAAAGTATCCCATGCCTCCTTTGGTGTACTTGCATCCTGAATATGCACAATCGCATGCCATCCTTTAAATGCCTGCATTTGCTGTTGATTGGAAATATCAGGAAGAACTGGTTCTTCTTCATTTCTTGCAACGAATTCCCAATATCCTTTTCCCATAAGAAAATTTGTCATTCTAAACTTCCATGCTTGGAAGTTGTTCTTGTCAAGCTTTTCAGTGATAATCTGTGAAAGAGAATCAGACACCATTACAGAACACTACAAAGAATTCTGTCACTGCAAAAAACACAGCTTCAGCCTCACAAGGGCAAATCTGCAAAACTGACGAAAGTGGTATTTGACCACACAGTCACTTCCTAGTGACGATTTTGCATCAACAGGCAACAAGGATGATTCTGTACCTCCCAATGTCTCTACGCATAGGCATACAATGCAATTTCTACGGTAACTTTTCACCGACCTTTAGAACAGTGGTCGCACAGCATAAAACAAAGCCTTTTCCTGAGTGCGTGTAGAAAACTTCCGCCTCCAAAACAAGCCCCGAAATGACCTCAAATCAAAAAAACAGAGCAACCAAGGGCTAAAGCCCTTGCCCGTAGCATATACTGCCCTCTTGCTACACCTCAAAGGGCGTCTCAATCTGAGACAATGCACTCTTGCACTTTTCGGCTGTGCTACCTGCTCTGCAGAGACTTGCTCCCAAAACAGAAAATTGAAAGCAACACTGGTCCTCTTACCAGAACACCGCAAACTTGGTTTGCTTTCTTGAGCTCCTTACCACAAACAAGGCTCTGATATCATATCAAGATTGTGGGAGAGAAGGAAGGAGTCTCACTTGTAGCTTTCTTGCTTGCACAATGGGGGAATACACACACAGGTGGAGGCTGAAAAACAGTTTTTCTCTTCTTAGTTGTGTAAGCCAAAAGAACTCTCGTACATAGAAATAGAAGAACCCTATATATGGGTCTCAAACCAAACTCAACTAACTAAGGTGGCATACTAACTGAGCCACGAACTAGAGTAGATAAGGATAGTCGTCATCTAGCTATAATTCTTGGGCGATGTACCAACCGCATCTACAGCTAACAAGTCGGTGACATAAATGCACAACGGTCACCCTGGCATATCACGAGTGGAGCTCGATATCTCAACAGTTACCTATACAATATTACATATAAGAGTAAATCAATATTTGTGACGGTTTCGTGTTATGAAAAAATTTAAAAAAAGGTCATGCATCTGTTCACAACAACAGCCTCAATATTTGTGACTGTTTTGTGTTATGAATTTTTTTAAAAAAAGGGCATACACTTGTTCAAAACAACGGTTTGGTAGGACAAACATATCACGCAAATTTTTCCATTTTTTCTCAGAATCTATTTTCTCAAATCCAAATGGACCTTATCGAATGGTTGCCCCAGCTCCTTCCAATATCACTTTAAACCACTGTACATCAAATATCATCATGGAGAAGCTATGGTAATCTACTGAGATAACACTTTGCAAGTTTTCAAAATACTCAATCTCATCTACTATGGTATTCGGATCCATGGCCCGCCATTAGCTCTCTTGCTCGAACTTTGTCTGTTGTGGGACGCATTCTATCGATGACACGAAAATGTTGCCCATGTGACCACATTGCATTGTAGATTTTGTATTGTACACTGAAACGGTTGGATTAGTTCTTGCACATAAAATTTAGATATGACAGTAAATAAATCATGCAGTCACCTTTGGACTACATCCCCTCGAGAATTCCCACTCCTTCGCTCGGTAGATACCTCCACCCCTTCACAAGAAGCTGCAATCAAAGCTCCATGTAACCACCGCATAGACATAAACCGCGGCATCTCCTCCGTGCTCTCAAGATATTGAAGTAGTCAATTGTGTATTATGTAAAACTTCTGATTGTGCTTCTTCTTGGTCTTATCTAGCCTACTTGTACCTAGCGAGCCACTTCTCTATGGATGCATGATGCAACACACAAAATTGATTCAGTTTCTCCTCCATGGAAACATCCATAATTTTTCTACTCCATTTTCAACCACCACATTTCTAGTCAGCCTATCATCATCCTTTAGTGACCATAGCATAATGTTGTGTGAATCCATCATTAGTAGCCACTCTGAAGTTGAAATATGCACTAATGCCTCAACCTTTAGCCATGCTACCTTCTAACCAACATCATGAGCCTTCTTCATGTATAAACATGGATCCATATCAGTGCTGCATGAATATCCTTGTGAATGCATAAAAGCATCAAACTTGTGGTACCATTCCTCGGGTGACTACTTAAGGCCATAAAGGCTCTTCCTCAATCTACACAATAGGTGATCCCTGCCAGTTTTTGCAAAGCCCTAAGGCCACCCCATATAAATCTCATCATGCAAGTCCCCATAAAGAAAATCTGTCTTGACATCCATGTGATAAAGATCCAAATCAAGCTGAGAAACCAAAGCCAGTACTAAACATAGAGTAGTCATCTTCACAACAGGAGAAGAGACTTCATCAAAGTCCATACCATGTTCTTGCTTGAAACCCTTAGCAACCAATCTGGCTTTGCGTGCCGGCTTGGGGCGTCCAGGGGTACTTTTCAACTTGTATATTCACTTGCATAGCAAAACATGCTTTTCACTAGGAAAAAAATTCTACGTATGATTTTTCTGTAGTGAGTCCTACTCTGATTACATAGCCCTCTCCCAACACTAACTATCACCTCTCCGCATAGCCTCATCACAAGTAAGAGGCTCACTAGCATTTGTCGCCATAACATAATCCATAGAAGGCTCAAACCTCGAGAGTTGTCATCTATCTACAGACTATCTCAAAATAGTACTAGGGCACCTAGGCATCTTATGAAGCATCAAGGACTTGTGCTACGGGAGCATTAGTCGCCCGTCGTGGATGCACACTCTCTAGCTAGCTATACAATAGTAGGTGGCCCCTCGTGAAATATCATCTTGCATACCTCAATGACATGCTCAAGCTACTTATGCATTTTCTCCTCATGGAAAACAACCTACGGATAACCTTTTGAGGTTATAGATGCCATAGGTGATAGCCCAACTCACCTGCATCTCCATAACCAAGAAAGATGTATTTCCTAGAATTAGGATCCAGCTTATTGCGCTTGTCCTTGGAAGCTTGGTAGAAATCCTTACAACTAAAGATATACAAATGAGCATATGAGAGAGGTTTTCTAAACTATACCTCGTCTGCAACCTGATAGTTAAGAATAGTACCTGGGGACCAATTTATTAATTGTATGGTAGTAATAATTACCTCAGTCCAAAAATGATGTGGTAAGCCTACTTGGCAAAGCATACTGCGAACTTGCTCCTGAATTATCCTGTTCATACACTCAGTCATACCATTTAGCAGCAATGGCTTTTCACCAATACATGCAAGACTCTCAAGATGACATTGTCATGGAATCAAAGCCACAAATCTCTTTGGATAGCCAAATCTCAAGTCCTTCAGGTTTGCTCCCAAACGCATTGTATTATTTGCAGCATCTTCCACAAATGGGTATGCCATTCGGAATGCCTCCACACGGGGGTTTAGTGCTATGCTTAATGATGTCTCCTATTATGAACACTTGGATTACACAACACCTCAAGTTACCAGTATGCAAGGGGTTCAACCCTTCTCTACCCAAGGTCAGAATCAGGACTATCACGAGGCAAGTGTGCAATTACCTCAATGACCTCCAAACTCTCGGGGAACAAAGAAGCGTGTAGTGGCACCCAATAATGTGTCACTTGCCCTTCCTCTCCCTAAGAAGAGCAAGACTAAGGGAAAGAAAGCCATGACCAATGACATAGACAATGAGGAGGATGGAGAAGAAAAAAAGAACAACTTTTGGAAGGATTTTTGGGTTAAGCAGCTAGTTCATGCTCATGGTAGTATGAATGACTAGTTCAACAAGCCTAAAAAACAACGTGTTGATCTTTGGGGCAAAATCACCACACAGTGGGCTTCCATGTATTCTGATTTTGCTAAGGATAGTGAGTCTTGTAGGAATAAGTGGACCCATGTGTATCAACAATACAAGCAAGTTAAAGCACACAACACAATCTCAGGCAATGATAGGAACATAACATGTAAGTGGTATGATGTAGTGGATGAGTACATGCATGGCCGAGCTCATGTCACATGCATCAGCCATGCTTCTTCCACCCAAGAAAACTCAAATGTAGAGAGAGAAGCATCCCTAGGGAATGTTGAAGGTAGTACATCTATAGAAAATGCACAAAAGATATTGGGATCTAATCGCACATGTCACAAGTCTGTCATTGATGACTACCTATCTGCAATGGTTAACACTGGACGAGAGCTAGTCTCACAACTAAAAGATTCATCTAAGCGATGGGATGCAATAGAATCCTGCAAACTTGATATGTTTCAAGCCATGCACGGTAGCATGGTGCATTTCTAGAGCTAGCTAAGAAGCCTACTTGGTGTAGTAATGTTGAATTGTAATGGGAGTTTGAAGATTAATTTTCATCTCATGTTGGTGTTCCAATCTCAATATTGTAAAATGTCTCTATATGTGTCTTCAAAAATGCATATGTTGGTTTCAAAAGTATACTAACTTTGAATTACTATTAATTTGAAGCTTGGTTTTTAGTAAAATGCAACTCAATAGTTATGTATCTATTGAGTTTGTTGAATGGACATCATAAATTTCCATTTTTATACTTTTATGTTTTTGTATGAAAAAAACAACTCAATCTGAGTTTTTATATGTGTATCTTCAATTTTGTGTTTTAGGATTAGTAAGTTTTGTTTAGATTTTGCATATGCAGAGTCTATGACATGTAGTAGAGAGATGGCTTCGTATTGTGCTTGGGTGATATCTGTTATGATGCTAGCCATGCTAGATTGTATATCGGAGGAAGTTGATGATATTGCAAAGGCATGGCTTTATGAGGTAAATTTTGCTACCAAGATGATGAAGGCAAAGACCCTAAATCATTGTCGAAGTCACCTTACTCGATGATGTTGGGCTTATCCACGTGCCTAAATTTTTATCAAGCCACTTTAATTGGGATCATACACAACCCAAATGTTCAAGAAATGCCTTCGCGTTAGCAGGGATACATTCCACTATCCTTGTGGCAAGTTTTCTGCTGTGTTTGGGAAGCAAAACACTCACATGAGACAAGCCATACCACTTCAAACCCCTATGTGCATAGCTTTGCATAGGTTGGCAAGTGGAACTTTGCTCAAAGTTCTTGCAGATCTCTATGGATGTGGGAAAGGTACAGCATTTCACATAGTGCTACAATTTTGTGCAGCATTGGTAGCATCAGGATTGAAGGATACATATATACATTGGCCAACACCATTTCAAATGCAAAAGCTTTTCGAACATTTTGAAGCTATCAGAGGCATTCCCTTTGTGATTGGTGCCATTGATGGAACACATATCCCCATCATAGCACCTAAGGACAATGCGGTAGACCACTATAACAGAAAAGGTTTTCACTCTATTTTGTTACAGTTGATAGTTGCACTTGATTGCATTGCTTGGGACTATGATGTAGTTTTGTGTGGGTCCATACATGACTCTGTGAACTTTGGCAAAAGTGCAGTTGGGATCCGATGCAACAAAGGTGACCTTGGCAAGTATTGCTTAGTAGGTGATTGTGCATACACAACAAAACTGTACATGCTAGTTCCTTTTAAAGGAAGCAAGGAAGGCTTGTCTAAGATGAAGTATTATTGGAATTTCATCCAGTCCAGTACACGGATGGCCATTAAGAGGGCTTTTGGAATGCTGAAGGCAAGGTTTCAGATTCTCCTAAAATGCATAGACATGGATCTGCTTAATGTTCCCGACATTGTCACTGCATGTCTTGTGTTTCATAATATTTGAATACTACATGGTGACATCTTTGACATGGATTGGGTAAGGGATGTTGAAACAACCCTCAGGCAATTAGTAAACCTTGAGGTATGGACCACAAGGACATCAACATCCACCTTATTTGAAGTTCGTGTAGTTCTACCAATGCCAGAAGCAGAGGTGGTCAATCTAGCACAAATTGAAGCGGTTGATGTAGAGACCAATAGTATGGGTAGAGGTACTGAACGCAGGGACAATTTGGCTTGAGTAATGTATGGGTAGAGGTACTGAACGTAGGGACAATTTGGCTTGAGTAATGTATAAGGAGCATTGTCGTAGAGACGAACAGTATGGGTAGAGGTATTGAACGCATGGACGATTTGGCTTGAGTAATGTATAAGGAGCATTGTCGTAGAAACATCCAAATGGTTTTTGGTGATAGTGAAGATGAGTATCTAGGTGAAGACGAGTAATCTACAATATAAATCTACAGATTCAGATTCAACTTTGTACAAATCTGCTTAGCAAATTTTAAAAATGTTCTCTGAAATTTATACTCAAAAGTTACTTTTCTATACACTCTATTAGATGTTCATTTTTGTTCTTTAATGTGTACTCTGTTATTCTTTTCAACTTTATACAAATCTTCTTAGAAAATTTTAAAAATATTCTCTAAAATTCATACTCAAAAGTTACTTTTCTATACACTCTGTTACATGTTCATTTATGTTCTTTTCTGTGTACTCTGTTATTCTGATCAAAATTAATGGTATATCAGTAGCAAATTGTGCAGTGTAGTAATGTCTCCCTTCTATTTTGAAAGGTATGTAGTCCATAACAAAATAACACTTTTGTTATATGGGACTCCTGCATTTACTTGCGATGCTATTCTTATTTCTCTAGCTAAGAGATGCATGTAGTAATGTCTCCCTTCTATTTTGAAGGGTATGTAGTCCATAACAAAATAACACTTTTGTTATATGGGACTTCTGCATTTACTTGTGCTGCTATTCTTATTTCTCTAGCTAAGAGATGCATGCTAAAATTTGGAAATCAGGAGTAGAGATGTAAACGCCCCGAACAACGTAGTATGCTTAACAATTATGATATTCGCTTGTTTTCGAGATTTAATATAAAAGAGAATGAACACTTAAAGCTGAAAATGAAAATTGCTCACAAAATTACAGCCATGAAAATGTAAAAGTAATGGAGACAAAATTGAGGGTTGAAGATGGGCAACCCCCCCCCCCGAAGGAATGTATTTCTGCTCAACCCAAGTCCCTTAGGGAAGAGCTCAGTTACAATCAACCTGAGAGTGAAAAGAAGTAATTCTCACTCTCACAAGATCATGCAAAGATGTACAAGCACACATGCATTATCTATTATGCAATGATAAGAACTGATTTCTTTACAATATGAGAGAAGAAAAAGGGAAATTCAGCCTTTCTCCATCGTTGATCAGCAGTACATGGATAGGGCTTACTTCTTGTAGCTAAAATGGAAGAAAGAGCTCGAGAAGGAGGTGCTGTAATGAATTTACAGGCTTGCTGACTTGTAAAAAAAAACAGTGATAGAAGAGGGAATATGGAGGAATTTGATAAGGGAGAAGTGGGGGATGATGATGGGGATGGATGGGGCCAGTTTCTGGCTATCTGTGGGTGCTGTTCATGAGTTTACAGCAAAGAAAAATGATGATGAATGAAGAAAAACGAGCTCTTATTTATAGGAGAGGGGAGAGCCAGTACAAAAGGGGAAAGTGGAGTAGCACAAGACAAGTGTCCAGCCACATGTCATGAGATGTGACAAGTGGTGGGACACTTGGAAACTTGTGTGACAAGTGTCTTGACACTTGTCTCTTCTCTATGGCCTTCCTTTTTGGGTTGAATACTGTCAAGAATAGAAACAACCAAACTTAGTAAGCACAGTCAGAGTACAGAACTTACTATTTTTAGAATGACATCCCTATTTTTTAGGACTAGCATTTTTAGGCTAATTCGAGGCTCCTAAAATTTAGGGACCCCCCCAATATGGGTGTCATATGAAAGCTTTTTCCGTGTACATCGCAAAAATGGTATCCGAATCTTCATGTGACTTTCCTATGCAAAGAAATGTGCATTTCAAGCTTTCAGTCCACACATGCACATTATACAAGCATTTCATGATCATGCCATCTTGTTGATTGTAACTGTCTGTTCTGGTGGATCTAGCCCACATTTCAAGGCATCAATCCTTTGTGTGTGCGAGTCCAACCCTGATATGCGTGAGTTCTAGTCACAGGCGCCCAATCGGGTCATATAGGTGGAAGTGTGAACTATCTTTTCTCTTACCCACCGCGTGGGTCCACCATAACCTGTGACCACTCATCAGTGGCCAGCTCCAATGCACTTTTCTTTATATCTAATTAGTGCAAAGGAAATAAATTTAATAAATCATTATATAGACAAATTAATGAAAAAGGATACAAATTCTGTTTCTATAGAGTTGTGACAGCCCTCTGGCTTTTATTCAGCTGTCCTCAGCTGAAAAGCTTCTTGATATTGCTGTAGAATATTTGGGTAATCCTTCATGAATTTTTCATCTACCCACTGTGCATCTGTTGTGGGTAGATTCTTGAATTTTAGTAAGAATTTTCGTGTCACAAGGCCACTTCTCGTGGTTCGATCCTTGAGAAACAAAATCTTTTCAGGTTCCAAGAGTTGCTCTGTTTCTTCAACTTCTGGGGGATCTTCAGTAATGGGTTCCTTTGGTTCTGGTCCTATGTAAGGTTTTAGCAAACTTACATGAAAAGCGTTGTGTATTTTCCAATGAGCAGGAAGCTCAAGTCGATAAGAAACTTCATTTATTTTCTCAATCACTTTGAAGGGTCCAAAGTATCTACTGGAGAGCTTTGGAAAAGATGAATTTTGACCAGAACCTTGTTTGAGCCTGCTTTTATCAAACTTTAGCAAGACATATTGACCTTTTTCAAAAGCCAAAGGTCTTCTTCGTTTATCTGCTTGCTTCTTTTGTCGCTCTTGCGCAACTTTGATAGTGGCTCGAACTTGATCCATTGTTGTTTTTAAATCTGAAGCAAACTCATCAGCAGCAAAAATCTTATCTTTAGTGCGAATAATTGGAGGAGGAATCACTTTACCCTGTACTATTTCATTTGGAGCTTTCCCTGTGGATGAGTGCACTGTATTGTTGTAAGCAAACTCCAATAATGGAAGATATTTCTCCCATTGTGACTTATGTTCACTAACATAAGCTTTCAACATATCCAAAAGAGTGAGATTCATCACCTCTGTTTGGCCGTCAGTTTGAGGATGAAAAGCTAAGGAGAACTTTAAAGTGGTTCCCAAATTCTCAAATAAAGCACGCCAAAAGTTACTTGTGAATTTGGAGTCTCTATCTGAAATGATCTCAGAAGGCATACCATGTAATCTGAAGATATGTTGAATGAAAAGTCTTGCAGCTTGTGCGGATTTCAATGTTTTATGACATGGAATAAAATGTGATTGTTTGCTGAATCTATCAATTATGACCCAAATCATATCATGACCTTGAGGTGTTCTTGGAATACCTGAGATGAAATCCATTGTGATAGATTCCCATGGATCTTTGGGCACTGCAAGAGGTTGCAACAATCCTGGAATCTTCTGCCTATCATATTTGAATTTTTGGCATACCAGACAAGCCTTGATGAAGTTATGTGTATCCTTTCGTAATGTTGGCCAATAAAAGTAGCGCTCAATTGCACTTAGAGTGGCTGCCCTCCCTCTATGCCCTGCATAAGGGAGTTCATGACTTTCTTTAAGCACCTTTTGTCGAACAGGAAGAGTGACACAAAGGCGATTGTTCATGAGAAGGTAACCGTCCTTGATGGAATAATCTGGATGAGAACCTCCTTGCTGTAAATTTGACCAAATTGCTGCAAAATCAGTATCTTCATCATAAGTATTCTTCATCGTTTGAAAATCCTCATGATGAGCCACTGTAATAGTTGCAATGCGAGGCACTCTAGAAAGTGCATCAGCAACTACATTTTGTTTCCCTGGAGTGTACATAATTTGAAAATGAAACATAGACAAGAAATTTTCCCATCTTGCATGTTTCTCCTGCAAATGCTTTTGAGTCTTGAAATACTTCAAGCTTTGATGATCGGTTTTAATAAGGAATTCATTGCCTAAAAGATAATGTTTCCATATCTTTAAAGCATGAACCACTGCTAAGAGCTCCTTTTCATAAATGTCATACCTTTTCTCCACATCATTTAGACGGCGGCTTTCAAAGGCTACGGCATGGCCTTCTTGATTTAGCACTGCACCAATACAATCACCGCAAGCATCTGCTTCCACCACAAATGGTTTTACCAGATCTGGAATGATAAGAACAGGTCCAGAAGTAAGAGCTGTTTTCAGCCTTGTGAAGGCTGCCTTCTCTTTTTCCTTCCATTGGAAAGAGATCTTCTTCTTTGTAAGGTCATGAAGTGGAGAAGCCATATGTGCAAAATGCTTGATGAAGCGGCGGTAATAAGAACATAAGCCAAGAAACGATCGCACCTCATGTACATCACGAAGATGAGGCCATTCTTGGATTATCCTGATCTTTTCAGGATCCATCTGAATCCCTTCAAAAGAGATGACATGCCCAAGGTAATTTATTTTATGCATGAAAATTTCACTCTTTTTACCATTTACCAAGAGTTGATTTTGTTGTAGTAATTGTAGAACAATTTCCAAGTGTTGATGATGCTCCTCTTCATTCTTGCTAAAGACAAGAATATCATCAAAGAAAGTACCGACATATTGTCAATGCTCTCTAAAGATGTGCTCCATCATTCGATTAAAGGTGGATGGTGCATTGGTTAATCCGAAAGGAACCACCAAGAATTCATAAAGACCGTATGAAGTGCGGAAAGCAGTTTTGTGTACATCTTGTGGTATTACCCTAATTTGATGATAACCACTCTTTAGATCAATGCGGCTGAAAACCTTTGAGCCTCCTAGACGATCCAAAATGTCGTCAATTCTGGGAATAGGAAACCGATTCTTCACAGTGATTTTGTTGAGGGCTCGATAATCAATGCACATCCTGAATGTGCCATCTTTCTTTTGAACAAGAAGAACCGGTGAACAAAATGGTGAGCTACTTGGCCTAATTAGCCCACGGTTGAGTAGGTCTTCGACTTGCTTTCTGATTTCTTCTTGTTGAGGACGGCTCACACGGTATGGTGCTATATTAGGAGGAGAACTGTCCGGAATAATATCAATATGATGGTCTTCTGGCCTTTCTGGGGGAAGCTGATAAGGAAGATCTTCCAAAAAACAATCTTTATACTTTTCCAAGAGCTGAAGTTGCTCTTGGTTTTCAGCATTCATATTATCTTTTACATCAGTGACATAAAGCAGACAACATTGAACACAATCCTTAATTGCTCTAGAGACTTGCATATGGCTTACCATAGGTATGGTGTCTCCAGAAACTCCAGCTTGGATCTCGTACTTCTTGCCTTTGTTGGTGAGTTCTACCTTCTTTTTCTGAGAGAAGATGGTTGAATCTACTCTATGATTCCAGGGCATGCCAAGAATCACATCGCAACCATCAAGGTCTCCGATACAGAAGGTATCTTCGTCACTGTAGCCTTGAATTTGAAACTTGAGCTTGCCAATGTAGGGTATCACAGTCTTCACTGTGTCACCTTCATCAGCATTTAAAGCTTGGCGAACTTCTGCCGGAGTGTCCATCTCTTCATTCTTTAATCCAAGCTCTTTAGCTAATTGCAAGGAAATAATATTTTCATTCGCCCCAAGATCTATCAAGAATAGTGCTTGCTTACCTTGCAACTGTCCCCAAGCTTTTAATAATTTGCGCGTCTCTGGAGTGTGAGTTGTGTTTGCAACTACATCACTGATAGCATTGATTTTCACTGGCGACTTAGGCTTGTTGTCAGAAACCTTGCTTTGTCCCTTGTTTGGACATTGCTTCGCTATGTGGCCTGTTTGTCCACATTTAAAGCACTTCCCTTCTTTCATGAAGCGTTGCTTTTCTTCTTCGGAAAATTGCTTTGCTTGTGGGTATAGATTGGAGCGAAATTGAGGAGCATTAGGAGGTGCATAGGGTTTCATCTTCTTTTGATTTGATGGTGGCTGCTTTTGCCACTGTTTTTGTCCTTCATTTGGGGCTGAATACTCCTCATCATCAGCTACTCTCTTCTTATCATTCTTTTGGAATGATTTGTTGCCATTGTGCTCCATTTCCCATGTCTCAGCATGGTCAATGAGTTCCCTGAGACTAGAACAATGATAATGATTAAGAGCAGTATGAAGTTTAAAATGCAAACCTCCTTAAAACTTCCTAAGCTTTTCCGAACTGCTGATCTTCTTGAAATGTTGGACCTTCAAAAGTAGCTCCCAAAATCTCTTGGTATAGTCACCAAGTGACTCATTTTTCCTTTGCCAAAGCCGATCCCATTCCATTTTTACATCTCTTTTGAAATGAACAGGAAGAAATTGGCTTTGTATCAGGCGAACAAAGGACCGCCATGATTTTGGGGCAGCATGATCATATTCCAACCCCGTCCACCAAGTATGGGCTAAGTCGGTTAAATGTAAAGCTGCAAACTTAATCTTTTCTTTTTCTTTATACTTGTCACGACCATACAAAATTTGAAATTGACGAATAAACTTCAGAAGAAGATCAGGATTTCGGGAACCATCATACATACTGAACTTGATCTTCTTTTCAAGTTGAGATAGTGACTTGGTCTTCTTCTTCTTCTTATGCCTTCGTTCATGCTCGAATCTTGAGGTTGAAGATGATGAAGTGCTTGATGGGGATGAAGATGGAGACGAGGGTGAAGAATGTCGACGCCTTTGACGATGATGAGGTCTTCCACGAGAAGGGTGTGACTCTTCATTACTAGAAGAGGATCCATCAGAATAGGCGCCAGATGACTTTGAAGAAGAGGATGAGCTTCGACGCGATCTCTTTCTTTGTCTTGAAGTAGAATGGGACTGCCTCTTAGAAGTAGTTGGACTTCTTTCCTTGAATTCTTTGGGATTCTCAACTTTTTCTAATTTGAGAAGTTGCTCACGAATTTGCTGATTCTCCTCTCTAAGACTTTGAATGGCTTGAAGGATAGCACTCGATTGATCCATTGAGAAAAAAGAAAAAAAATATGCTCAAGCACTCAATGCAAGGGCTGAAAACAAACAAACTTATAGTTGTAAGCACTACCAGTGTTGGGAGTGAGGACCGAGCCAAAGCTCTGATACCACTGTAAACGCCCCGAACAACGTAGTATGCTTAACAATTATGATATTCGCTTGTTTTCGAGATTTAATATAAAAGAGAATGAACACTTAAAGCTGAAAATGAAAATTGCTCACAAAATTACAGCCATGAAAATGTAAAAGTAATGGAGACAAAATTGAGGGTTGAAGATGGGCAACCCCCCCTGAAGGAATGTATTTCTGCTCAACCCAAGTCCCTTAGGGAAGAGCTCAGTTACAATCAACCTGAGAGTGAAAAGAAGTAATTCTCACTCTCACAAGATCATGCAAAGATGTACAAACACACATGCATTATCTATTATGCAATGATAAGAACTGATTTCTTTACAATATGAGAGAAGAAAAAGGGAAATTCAGCCTTTCTCCATCGTTGATCAGCAGTACATGGATAGGGCTTACTTCTTGTAGCTAAAATGGAAGAAAGAGCTCGAGAAGGAGGTGCTGTAATGAATTTACAGGCTTGCTGACTTGTAAAAAAAAACAGTGATAGAAGAGGGAATATGGAGGAATTTGATAAGGGAGAAGTGGGGGATGATGATGGGGATGGATGGGGCCAGTTTCTGGC
Organism: Lygodium microphyllum; assembly: GCF_053477565.2. NCBI lineage: Eukaryota > Viridiplantae > Streptophyta > Polypodiopsida > Schizaeales > Lygodiaceae > Lygodium > Lygodium microphyllum. Next base: position 84,364,114 of record NC_141159.1, on the reverse strand, counting down.
TATCTGTGGGTGCTGTTCATGAGTTTACAGCAAAGAAAAATGATGATGAATGAAGAAAAACGAGCTCTTATTTATAGGAGAGGGGAGAGCCAGTACAAAAGGGGAAAGTGGAGTAGCACAAGACAAGTGTCCAGCCACATGTCATGAGATGTGACAAGTGGTGGGACACTTGGAAACTTGTGTGACAAGTGTCTTGACACTTGTCTCTTCTCTATGGCCTTCCTTTTTGGGTTGAATACTGTCAAGAATAGAAACAACCAAACTTAGTAAGCACAGTCAGAGTACAGAACTTACTATTTTTAGAATGACATCCCTATTTTTTAGGACTAGCATTTTTAGGCTAATTCGAGGCTCCTAAAATTTAGGGATCTCCTAAAATTTAGGGACCCCCCCAATATGGGTGTCATATGAAAGCTTTTTCCGTGTACATCGCAAAAATGGTATCCGAATCTTCATGTGACTTTCCTATGCAAAGAAATGTGCATTTCAAGCTTTCAGTCCACACATGCACATTATACAAGCATTTCATGATCATGCCATCTTGTTGATTGTAACTGTCTGTTCTGGTGGATCTAGCCCACACTTCAAGGCATCAATCCTTTGTGTGTGCGAGTCCAACCCTGATATGCGTGAGTTCTAGTCACAGGCGCCCAATCGGGTCATATAGGTGGAAGTGTGAACTATCTTTTCTCTTACCCACCGCGTGGGTCCACCATAACCTGTGACCACTCATCAGTGGCCAGCTCCAATGCACTTTTCTTTATATCTAATTAGTGCAAAGGAAATAAATTTAATAAATCATTATATAGACAAATTAATGAAAAAGGATACAAATTCTGTTTCTATAGAGTTGTGACAAGAGATAGATCTTTTTCTGAGCTAATTTGCTAGAAGAGAAGAACAAGTGAAGGCCTGCAGGTCTTTTAGTTGTATGCAAGTTTTATGTGTTCTAGCCTCTAGTCTTTACTCCTCCTACCACAATATGCGATGTGAGGAGTACATCTGATAGAGAAGAGACCCCTGATGCCTCAAGCTTTACTCCTTTGCTAAGAGAATGTAGTCTTTCAAGAGCCTATCTGGCAGAGAAGAGGCCCCTGTTTCCACTTAAAGTACTTCCCTCAGGCTCCTTACAAAGAGAGGATCTTCAGCTTTGATTTGAATTATCAATTTTGTCCATCCCATATTGAGAGCTCAAGTTATTACTGATTTCTGATAGTAGGTACAATGAGACACCATCCAGACAGCATACAAGGTGACACTGTTTATCATTGTTTCACCTAAAGTCTTCAACCCAAGTTGAAATCTTTTCAAATCTAGTATATTCCTATATAATAAGCTTTCTATTGAGCTATTAAGCATTGAGATTGGAGCTATATTCTGAGAGAAATAAGGAATTTATTGATAAACAGTCTATTAAGAGTTGAAAGGTGCAACTCCAGAACTACTTCAGAAACTTATACCTGAGCAGGCTGGAAAGCAAAGCCAGTGATGGCAATGTATAATATAAAGCCTTGAAGATTTTAGTAGCTATACATGATCCATCAAAAGCTGGTAAGTTTTGTGGTACGACTTCATTTTTGCAAAATTGGAGGAGAAAAAGCTTTGGCAAGCAGGGCCACCTGTAATAGCAGTTGTTTGACATGAAGTCTGATGAGGGGGTACCTGTTCGTCTATGCTCCAAATTTACAAGGTGCAATGAAATGGATTGGATTCAGGAATTATGGGGAACCTTTGGGTAGTGGCACGAAATACCTGCACGGCCTAATAGTGGTGATCCTTTTGTAGAGCAAGTGCTTTATGTTAGTGTAGCTTGCTAGTATAGCTTTTACACATATATGAAGCTAGTTGGTCCCTATATATGCACGAGATGTTTAAGATGGCAGGCTGCTTGGATAATGTCATCTCCCATTCTTGAATGCATGAAAAAAGGGAATGCAGTTGTAAATGTACTGTCATATGTCTCTCGTTTTGTGTGGTTTTTCATGGCGGCAGCTGTCATATTCCATGCATGTTGCAGGCTCATAGGCCATTATAATGCCAAATCAAGTGAGGCCTCCACCAGAAAAAACCAACCTCATTTCTCCTCCGTGGGTTCTAGTCGTCTAATAACAGGGGGGAACTTGCTATATGATTGTTGCTTTCTCACAGTTGGATTCTTGTTACTATGCTTAGAACTGGTCAACTTTGTAATAGAATATAAGCACTTGGACTTCTGTGGCTTATGGTTGATTTTTGTCAATATCTTTTGACTGGCCATTTTATATGAATGCCTAACTGTGAATTGGGCTTTCCAAGACTAGTTTCAAACAATTAGCTTGCAAGAAGGGAGTGAAGGACCAGCTGATATGGATTTTCTTTTCCAGTATGCATAAAGATGCAAAGTCTCAAGATGAGAAGATTGTAGGGATAAATACTCTTGTACCACTTTTGAAGGATGAAAATGTAGAGCTTCAAACTCTGGCTACATTAGCGCTTATGAGGTAGAACGACATTATCCGATTGATAGAAATCTGAGTTTGTTGGTTTTTCTTGCATATCTCACTGATTGTCATATGTTTTAGCGTGACAATTGATATAAATGCAAAGAAGGATTTTATTAAGGCAGACAGGATTCATCCACTCATACCTCTTGTTGATAAGAGCTCAAAAATTCTATAATTCGATAGTCTCCAGGTCTGTCGGCTTCAAAGAAAGAAGAATGTCCCAAGAGGAGGCGAGCAGAAAACAGTGAGAGCAAGCGCAGGCCCTGTGAGTTGTAGCAGACAGCAACAACGGAGCGATCACTGTTATCTTCTTTCGCTCCTTTCATTCCTTTCCTTCTTCCCCCAAGCTCCTTTTGCTCCTTTCCTTGTCCACCACTAATGTGAATGAGAGGGCGGACAACTCTTGGGAAATCATTTTGGATGGGTGAAAAATAGGATTTTTCACCCTTTTGTCCACCGTGCAAGTGTGAAGCCACCCTTATCTAAAGGTAGTGTCGGATCGCTGGCCTCCACTTTGGACTTGGTGGGGCCTAACTTCCAAGCGTAGTTTTCACTCCCAGGACTCTTCTCGATGATTCCCGAGAGGCGCTCTTTATGCAGAGGTAAAGCGAAGCTGCTCTTCCACGCCTCGCGCACTCGCAAGAGCAGACACACACACACACTCTCTCTCTCTCTCTCTCTCTCTCTCTCTCTCTCTCGATCATGACCTCGCGGAAGATGGCAATAGGAGCAGCCGTAGGCGCGGTAGTTTCTGTGGTGGCGGCCCCTGTGGTGGTGCCCGCGGCAGTTGGCGTGCTGGGATTCGGCACGGGAGGCATCGCAGCGGGCTCGTGGGCCGCTACCTTAATGGCCAGCTACGGTGGAGCGGTGACCGCAGGCAGCCTGTGCGCCGTCCTCCAAAGCGTGGGAGCCGCCGGAATCGCTTCGCTTGGACAAGTTGTCGCCGCAGCCGCCGCAGCCGCTGGCGGTGCCGGTGTGGCAGCCGCTGTTTGAATACCATCGCATCGTTCTCTTGAAAGAACTTGACATAAAGCTATCTAACAACCACGTTTAGTAAGTGTGCTATTTTGTTAGATACTTGTATGGATTTACAAGCATAGAAAGAGAGGAATTGTATGTGCATTTCAATACACTGATAGTAAACAATGATATTTAAAGCTTGGTGAAGTTCAATTGGAGTCTCCATCTCTTCATTAGTAAACAACGGCATTTAATGATCGGTGAAGTTCAATTGGAGTCTCCATCTCTTCATTGTTTGATCCAAGCTCTTTAGCTAACTATAAGGAAATGAAGTTTTCATTCACTCCAAGGTCTCATGTCACTCCATTACAGGCTGATGCATTGTTATTAAATTGATTATAATATAACAAGGTCATGTTTATCAATCCATGGATATACATGTGGATTTTGTCTTGGGGCTTCAAGAGGTTAAGAGAACAATTGTGTTTAAATTTTTTTCCTATTGAGATGCTAAGGGAGTGGGCCGTAACCACAACCATAGGGAGACTATGATATATATTGTAATATGTGAAGCACAAAGTGTAATTCCATTGATGCCATCATGGATTTGTATCCTCCTTGGAGTTTGGATTGAGAATATTTTCTATCTTGGTGGATAATATTGGAAAGAGTTAGTCTTTCTCAACATGGATTAATGAAAGAAGAGCCTTTGATGTGAATCTTATTCTCCATTAGAGATTCTAACTAAATCTCTTGGCCCCAATTGATTTCACAGGACTCTATTCTTTATTTGATTTTATCAAACAAATGATATATCTTTGATCTCGTAAGTCCTGTCTTGTCATTATTGTGGATAGTAGGGTCACATAAGGCTATAGTGCCATAAGATGCACAATGATAGGCACAAAAAAAGCAAAGGAGAAGCACCAAATCTTTCGATGATTCTAGCATTGTTCCTAAGTCTAGTATTAAGATAGAAGAAATAAATGACTTGAAGTGCAGTTTAGATGATTATATACTTATTACTTCATCACTTGATGTTATTTAGTTAACTAATGCTCCATCTTTTCACTCCTAGTGTTAGCTTCTTGATTCGACCGCTTTTTTTAATGTTACCTTGCATTATCATTGGTTTTATATCTACTGTATTGTTATAGGGTACTACTAGACTGGGAGATGACATTGCATTGGATATTATTGCATAGGTGATGTGAGATTGCAATTTGATACTGATGTTTCATTTGGGCTTCATAATATAGGTCGCGTCTCATCTTTGACACTAAAAGTCTTATCTCGACTAGATAGTTGGATGATGACAGGTAGCATGTCTCTTTTGGTGATTTGCATGGAAGATTACTCGTGACAGGCTTATTTTTGCTAAAGGTGTCAAGGTTGGCAGTTATACTCTTTGCTTATATTTGGATAGCTTGATCATGTTCTGGCTGTGACCAATGTTTCTCATGTATCTCTTTGGTCTCCCATCTTCGGCATATATACCTTAAAGGAATGAAAGTGCTCACTTGTTTGTAGTATTTGTTGTTTCTTAACTACTCATATTTTTACTCTTGTGATTATTGTTTATATAGTAGGCAGGCTCGTAACTCTCATAAAGTGTTTGGCTCCATATGTGTGGGTGAGCTAGTATTTCTTATGCATTCAGAAGCTTGTGGTCCCATGCCCTATTAGCCATTAGGTGGTACTAAGTATTTTTTCACATTTATTAATGATTATCTACGTAAGGTTTGGGCCTATCCCATAAATAAAAAATTGGATATCTTGGTATATTTCAACGTTTTCTTACTATGGTTGAGAACTTGTCTGGGTATAGAAGGTTGAAATACTTACAATCTGACAATGGGGGTGAATATATCTCCAAGGCATTTGGGCAGTTTTGTGATGATAGGGGTATTAAGTGTTAGTTGACTACCTCTTACATCCCACTCCAAAATGGTGTTACGGAGCACATGAAGAGGACTATTCAAGAAAGTTCACAGTATGTTTAGTTAGACAGGCTTACCGCAATATTTTTGGATTGAGGTAGTTACTACGACTATTCATTTGATTAATAGATCCCTATGCGTTACTCTTGATAGTCAATTTCTAATGGAGATATAGTTTGCTAAACCTCTCTCGTATGCACACTAATGAGTCTTTGGATGTGAGGATTTCTATCATACTCCAAAAGAAAAACACAAAAATATGGATTCAAAGTTCATCGAATACATCTTTTTTGGATTTGATGATGCATGTTGTTGAGACTTCAAGCTCAACTCCTCATATATATGTGTGTGTGACAGACATTATCTACAGCTGTGTCCAGTTGTACTCATGCGTGGGACATTAAATAATTGAGTGTTGACCTAAACACAGTTGGTCATGGTTAGTGGTAACCTAGTTGTACTATCTCATGTGTGGGACATTAAATAAGTTAGTGTTGACCTAACCACAGTTGGTCATGGTGAGTGGTAACCTAGTTGTACTATCTTTTTTATGTGAGTAGAGATTGAATAATGAAGATGAGTGAGATGAGTTGATTGCTCATGGATCCACTCTGTCTGTCTTGTCTTTGAACATGGTATTAGAGCCAACATGAATGGGCTCTCTGGAGCATGGCATTGAAAGTGTCTGGATCTGGAGCTTGAAGATAAGAGTCTCTATTGAAGAAGAAAGGCTGTCATTGTTCTGTCAAGGTATGCATTAGGATTTATGCTTTGTGCTTGTGCAAGAGCTCGTTGTGGCTTGTTTGGGAGCTTCATAAGGCTTCATTGAGTACATGTGAGTGGCCATTTGACATCAAAGATATCAAATCTGAAAAAATGTCATCAAAGAAGACTATGCCTACAACATGTTTTTTTTGCAGAAGCCATATCATGTTATAAAAATGGATTTTGGAGAAATAGCTTGCAATTCGTGACCATTTCAATGTGATCTATAACTTTGCATAAGAATTTTTTTTCAAATTCTTTATAGATTTTGAGATATTTAGCACAGACCTGTGCAGATTGGTTGTTTACTGTAGTAAACAACACGTGGTTGCAAGGCACTAATGACTTACATTCTAACAAAGTATATGCCCTTATTCTCATGCATTTGAGCATGGTTTTGGAGTGTCAAATGCTTAGCTTTGGAAGGTTTTAACAGGCTGAAAATATATCCTGAGCTGTGGACAACAAGTAACTATTACTTCTTGAAGTAATCTATGACATTGGATAGTATCTGTGGACCCTAAGACAGCACTACTAAAGCTGAAAATTCTTATTTAGTGATGAGTATTTCTATAAGTGGTCCTATAGGTGATGCTTCATCTACAGTTAGTCCTTGGACATGACAACTAGGCAATCCTACTTCTACATCCATTGACACAGATATGTTAGTGAGGGGGTGGGGAAGGGGGAGATTTGATAAAAAAAAGGAAAATATGTTTGATGATGTGACTGGTCCACTTACAGTAGGATATGAGTCACCAGGCAGTGACAGTTTAGACAGTGAGTTGGGAATACCTTTAGTTATGACACTTAGTGTAAGGCATACCAGGTATATGCCGCCTCATGAGAGGCAAGATCTCAGAGCAAACAACAATTTAATAAGGTCTAAAAGAGTCAGAAAACCAATTGAGAGATTGACATATAGTGGATATTCAGCTCATCATTATGCTTACATGACTAGAGTAACAGGTTTCAAAGAACCTACGAAGTTTGCTAATGTAGTTGCAAATGAGAATTGGTGTGTTGCTAAAAATGATGTTTGCTAATGTAGTTGCAAAATGAAACATGGGATTTGGTCAAGTTTCTTGAAGGCAAAGTACACATTGGTTGCAAATGGGTCTGCAAAGTAAAATACAAGTCAGATGATTTACTAGAATGGTATAAATCTAGGCTGGTTGCAAAGGGATATGCACATCAATATTTCTTGGATTATGAAGAGACTTTCAGTCCAGTTGCCAAGATGACAACAGTGAGAATGGTCATTGCATGGACAGTGTCTAAGGGATAAAAATTATGACAGATGGATGTTAAAAATAATTTTTTGAATAGTGAATTTCTTGAAGAAGTGTATATGGAGCAACTTGAAGGCTATGTTTATCTTGATTTTTTGACATATGTGTGTAAGCTAAAAAAATATTTATATAGGTTGAAATAGTTATCGAGAGCATGAAATTCTTGGATAAGTAGTTATTTACAGCAACATGGATTTTAGATAGCTCATGCAGATCACAGTCTATTCACAAAGAAGACAGATCAAGGTTATGTTTTTCTGGTGGTTTATGTAGATGATTTTATCATCACTGGAGATGATGATCAAGGGATTGTTGAAATTAAATCATTGCTACAAGTTGAATTTAAAGTTAAAGATCTTGGAGAGCTGAAGTATTTTCTTGGGATTGAAGCTATACCTACACCGTAGAGTATATGGCTGTTGCAAAAACAATATGCTCATGATATGTTGCAGAAGTATGGCATGACAGAGTGTAAAGCTATGGAGACACCCTTGGATCAAAATGTCAAGCATGCAATTGATGTTGGGACTTAAATAGAGAATGTAACTATGTATAGATAGATGGTGGGCGGCTTGAATTACCTTACTATCACTCGTCCTAACTTGAGTTATGCCGTGGGGCAGATCAGTCAATTCATGCAGAAGCCTTGTAAGCCACATCTAGATATGCAGTCAGGAGAATTATGCGGTACATGAAGAGTACTATAGATTATGGGCTATTTTATGAGTATGGGAAATCCCTTTACTTGACAGGTTACACTGATGCTGATTGGGCTGGTTGTGCCTATGATAGGAGGTCAACCAATGGTTTTGCATTTGGCTTGGGCAGTAGTATGAGCAGCTGGAGTAGTAAGAAATAGCCTACCATTGCTTTGTCTAGTACGGAAGTAGAATACAGGGGTGTAACATTAGTGGCATGTGAAGCAATTTGGTTGATGTTATTGCTGAATGACTTGGGGATACAATTGGACATCAATGCTAGATTGCATTGTGATAATCTTAGCAGTGTGATGTTAGCTAGCAATCTCCTATATCATGCTAGATCTAAACATATTGAGGTTCATTATCATTTCATAAGAGAAATGGTACTTGTAGGGCAGATTGACTTGTTGCATGTGAAAATGGAAGACCAGGTAGTAAATATCTTTACCAAATCACTTAGTAAAGAGAAGTTTGTCTACTTTACTTGGAGTTCAACAGTTAGTTTGAGCTTGAGGGGGAGTGTTGAGACTTCAAGCTCAACTGCTCATATATGTATGTGTGTGTGACCGACATTACCTTTGGCTCCACTTTGTCTCTCTTATCTTTGAACACATATGTGAGATGGGCTATCACCTTTGGGATCTATAGGTGGGAAGGTTATTTACAACCATGATGTCATATTCAATGAGAAAAATATGCATATGAGACCACAATAAGTAGTTCAAATATGCAATGTGATGTTTTAGGAGCAATTCAATTCCACTTAGACAACCTATTGCAACTACTAATGATGTAGTGGGCCCATGATCTACCTATTGTGCAAGATCATAATGTCAAATAGAGAGGAGAGGCCATGCAAGCTCTAAAACTAGTCTTGAGATGCTCCCCTAGAGCCTCACATCCTCTTGATCATTTTGATCCCTTTATTAGTTGCTAAGGGTTTAAGTAAGAGAAGGGAGTTGACTTTGATCTATACTTGTACTAGATGAATGTGAAATTAACTTTCTTTCATGAGGACTTGCATGAGGACATTTATATGCAATAGCCTAAGGGCTTTGAGAAAAAGGGGAGGGAAAAGCTAGTATGCAAGTTGAGGGAGAGTCTTAATGTACTTAAGTAGCCACCTCAGGAATATTATCATAATTTTGACACCTTTATGCATTCACAGGGTTATTTATGCACTGATATGGATCCATGTCCTTACATAAAGAAGGCTCATGATGGTAGCCTTATCATATCGGTACCATATGTTGATGACATGATGATTTCTTTTGGAGTGCTTATGATGAGTTGGATGTTTTGAAAAATCAATTCAAGAAGAGCTTTTGAGATGAAGGACATGGGGAAGGCCTCTCATATACTTGGTATGGGTGTTACATATAATCACTCTAAAGGGACTCCTCTACTTGTCCAAAAATGAGTACAAGGTGAAAGCATGTATAGGTGGATTGCTTTTGGTGCTTTAGAGTAAAAAGTTTTTGGAGTTTAAAAAGTGGATGCTTTAGGCTTTTGAGATATAATAAATAGTGGTCCCTCAAATACAATATGTTGAAAGAAAAGTCTTAGACAATGTGTGAAAATAAAGGCTAGTATGTTTCACAACCACTTTATACTCTTACGTACCAAGCTTGTAATCAATGTAAACATTCACTGCCAGCTCTTTCTCTCTCTCATCTCTACTTTGTAAAATATTACACGGCGCAGCGAACAGAATCTGAGAAAGAGATAGAGAGTACACAACAGATAAGAGGAGAATCAGTAAAATTCTTTAACTCCAAACAACTGATACAAAGATGGCTCTGTCCACCCGTGCGCTTCCACTGTGTGAAGCTTAGATGGCGATCTAGACAGAAGATAGGTGAAGAGCTTAAGGCTAGCTGGAACAACAACTCTGACTGGGTGAAAGATGAGTGTGAGATGGCTGCGAAGGGGTTTAGCTTTTATAGCCCGCGAAGGTCGTTAGGTCGGCCTGCTGACCGACCTACCATATGAGCCTCCACTAGTCGGCCAGGGACCCCCCAGCCAGGGGCCGCTTCCGCGGCCCCCGGACCCCACAATAGGGGCCCCTTTTAACTCCCTTACCACGCAACTCAATGCAATGTGCCTCGAGTTGCTACCAGCTTAACCACTCTGTCTAACCCAAAGATTAGACCCACAACAGTCACCTTTTTGCCATCCGGTCACATAGACCTCATCTGATATACAAGTCAGGACTCAACCAATGTCCGTGCTCACATTTGGCTTCTCCTCATAATGGGGGCCTTACAACTTTGAGCACCATGGATCATTGGTAGCACCTAATGAGGGTGGGGCATTGATCATATCTAACACCCCCCCTCAATGTCCACCCATAGGTGAACTATCTCCTCGGCCCAATGCCGAGTCTCTGAAGATGAACTTGAAGCAGATCCTTCGTAAGTGCTTTGGTGAAGATATCTGCTCCATTCTCCTCTGTTGGACAGTAGACCAATTCCACTATCCCATCCTCCATCAAATCACGCACATAGTGATACTGGATCTCTATATGTTTGGTGCGTGCATGAAACACTGGATTTTTGGCAATGGCGATGCAACTCTGATTGTCACATCTCAGCACAGTTGGTTCTTCATCCTGCACTCCCATATGCCATAGAATCCTTCTCAACCATACGGCCTCACATGCAGCAAAACAAGCTGCCTTGTACTCTGCTTCGGTAGAAGACAATGCCACTGTTGGTTGCTTCTTACTAATCCAAGAGAAAATTCCTGAACCCAAAGAGAAACAATAACCAGAAACTGACTTCCTGGAATCAATGTCTCCTGCCCAATCTGAGTCACAGTTCCCCACAAGAGAAGTTCCGAAACTGTATGTGATACCATAGTCAAGAGTTTTCTTCAAGTATCTGAGCACCCGCATCCCAGCCTTCCAATGACTCTCATGAGGTTTGTTTGAGAACCTGCTCAAAACACCAACAGCAAAACTGATATCTGGTCTGGTGTTACACAAGTAGATTAGACTGCCGACCAACCTCCTATACCTCCCAATGTCTGCTAGTGCTGATGTATCCTCAACGGATAACTTTACATTCACCTCCATAGGTGTAGCTATCTCCTTGCACTCGGTCATGCCAAATGCCTTCAAGATCTCCCATGCATACTTCTTCTGAGAGATGAAGATCTTTCCTGGCTCTTGCCAGACTTCAATCCCCAAACAATAGTGCAGCAAGCCCAAGTCTGTCATTTCAAACTCAAAACTCAAAGCCTTTCGAGTTTGGTTGATCATATCTTCATAGTCACCTGTAATAAGAAGGTCGTCCACATATAGGACAATCACTACAGACTTTTTACCATCCCTGTAAACATACAAGTTAGCATCTGAGGCACATCTTTTGAAGTTTAGGTTTAAAAAGAACCTATCTATCCGCTGGTACCATGCTCTGGGGGCTTGTTTCAGCCCATACAATGCCTTCTTCAGTTTACACACTTTGTTCTCAGAATGGGGGGCCTCAAACCCTGGTGGCTGAGCCACGTACACCTCCTCCTTGAGGTCACCATTTAAGAACGCTGACTTAACATCCATTTGGTACACTGGCCACTTCTTGTGGGCAGCCACTGCAAGTACCGTGCGAATAGTGGTCATTCTGGCAGTTGGGGCAAATGACTCTTGAAAATCAAACCCTTCAACTTGTGAAAATCCTTGGGCAACCAGTCTAGCTTTGTACTTTTCTAAGGTACCATCAGCCTTGTACTTTACCTTCCAGATCCACTTGGTGCCAATAATCTTCCGCTTTGTTGGCCGATCCACTAGCTCCCAAGTGTCATTCTTCATTATGTTGTCATACTCCGCCTGCATAGCAGCCTTCCATGATGGATCTGCAAGTGCTTCTTCTAAGTCAGTTGGCTCCTTTACTTCTCTCATAATCTCAACCATCAAGGCCATGTTGACTATGTGAGCAGAAGCCCTCCTTTGCTCCTCTATTCTCTGAGACCTCCTTGGTCGGTCTGCCTTCTCCTCAACAGATGCAGGCCTAGGATTATTGTGGTCATAGAGCTGCTTCACCCCGCGCGGCAATGGCTTTTCCGGTGGGGTGATGTCAGGTTGGTGAACTTTTTCCTCATCATCTGAAGATGATGCTTCCTCCTCCTTAAGGATAGGGATAGCTCTTGGGACAGGTTCATAGTGGACTACTTCTTCGCTTGATGATAAAGTGGAAGACCTTGCCTTCTCCTCCTCCACTGTATGCGGCTCCTCCTTGAACACCACATCACGGCTCGCGATGATCTTCTTTGCCTCTTGGTCATATAACTTGTAAGCCTTCTGCTCATCACTATAACCCAAGAAGATACATTTTCTGCTTTTTGGTTGTAACTTGTTTCTCTTCTCATCTGGAACATGTGCATAACATTCACATCCAAAAATTCTGAAATGTGAAAGAGATGGTTTCTTACCAGTGTAAGCCTCATGAGGTGTTTTTCCCTTGAGAGCCTTTGTGTAGCTCCGATTTAGAATGTAGACTGCAGTATTAACAGCTTCAGCCCAAAAATGGTTAGGCAATCCCTTGCCCTTTAGCATGCATCTTGCCATCTCCACAATGGTACGATTCCTGCGTTCCACAACACCATTCTGCTGAGGTGTGTGAGGCGTCGTCAATTGACGCTTGATCCCTTTGCTCTTGCAAAAGCCTTCAAACTCCTTTGAGTTGAACTCACCACCACCATCTGTTCTAAATTTCTTCACACTTTTCCCTGTTTCATTCTCAACAAGTATTAGCCATTCTTTAAACTTACCAAAAGCTTGAGCCTTATCACGAAGGAAGTACACCCACATCTTCCTACTGTAGTCATCGACAATCAACATAAAATAAGAAGATCCCCCCAAGGCCTGTGTAGGCATCTTACCACACAAGTCAGCATGCACCAACTCTAGAGGAGCATGTGCTCTATTCTTGCTTTCTTGTGGAAATGCCTTTCTCTGTTGCTTGCCCATCATACAAGCTTCACATGGTTCCTTCAATTCAGTTATTGTAGGTAGGTGAGCAACCATACCTTGCTTTTGCATCTCCTTCAATACTGCAAATCCGATGTGTCCAAACCTTTCATGCCAAAGCTTACTTGTGCCCACTCCAGCGGTGGCTGTAAGAGCACTTAGCTCATACAGGTTGTTCCTTCTTTCTCCTTTGCCAACAATTGTGCCAGCACTATCAATAATTTCTGCACCTGTCTTCTTGAACCTCACTTCATGACCAAGATCAGTTATGGCAGCAACTGATAAGAGATTTCTCCTGATTTCGGGAACATACAACACATTTGAAAGCTTTTTGACTTCACCATTTGCAGCAACAAAAGAAATAGTACCTGTGCCCGCAGCAGGGCATTTAGCATCATTTCCAACCGTCACAGTGATGGATTCTTGTAGAGGCTGCATAGAACTGTATAGACCTTTCTTGTTGGTCATGTGACGGGAGGCCCCACTATCCAACACCCAAGAGTCAGTGGTAGATTCTTCTTGCGCCGAGGAGCACACTTCCTCAATGGTCGCCATGAATAATTCCAACTCTGCTTCAGCCGTATTGGCTGTCTCTTTCCCTTTAGTTTTAAGGGTACCATTCTTTTCATCTGCCTTCTTGACACGACAATCTGCAATTGCATGTCCTTTCTTCTTACAGTAGAAGCACTCTCCTTGAAACTTCTTCTTGCCGCCCTTTTTCTTTTTGTCACCATCATTTTTGGTGGAGGAAACACCTTTTCCTTTTGCATTGGCAGAGAATGCAGCATCTCCATTGTTGCTTCCTTCTCGGGCTTTCAGCCTCAACTCCTCCTCCATTAATAATGCACAAAACTCCTCAAAAGTCAAAGCTTGAGGTCTCACCTGAGTATTAAGGGCAGTTACTAGTCCATCAAACTTTTGTGGACAAATCCGAAGACACCTCCGAGCTAGCTCTTCGCTAGTCTTTTGTATCCCAGCGCCAGCCATCTGGTCGCGCAGATTCTTAATCCGAGTGATGAATGCTTCAACCGTCTCTCCTTCAGCAAACTTCTCCGCTGCTAGTTGATTCTCCAAGTTTTGAATCCTTGTTTGGTTTCGTGTTTCATACTGACTCCTTAGTACATTCCAAGCCTCTGACGCTTTGGTTGTATGCTGAATCAGAGTCAAAACACTGTCAGAACAGCTTGTAACTAAGGCACACAATGCATCTGCATTCCTTCGTTTCCAAGCTCGTAGAAGATCTGCATTCGGAGGAATCATCACACTAGGATTTGATGGGTCGGGGGTAGGCTGTGGTTCTGCGTCAGTCCCCAGCACAGTCTCCAGAAGCTCATAAGAATCAAGGATAGTTGTAATTTTGAACTTCCACAAGGTGTAGTTTGTACCATCTAACTTGCCTTCGCTGAAGGTTGGTGGACGAATCCTCAGTGTTTGAATAGCCGGTACAGCAGCACCACCTCCTGCACCGCTTCCTGATGCGCCAGAACTGCTTCCCGGAGTCGACATCGTTTCTCTTTGCTGTTGAAGCCTTTGCCTCTTGCACGCTCTCCGATCTCTAGAGCCCCCTGGGCTCTGATACCATGTAAAATATTATACGGCGCAGCGAACAGAATCTGAGAAAGAGATAGAGAGTACACAACAGATAAGAGGAGAATCAGTAAAATTCTTTAACTCCAAACAACTGATACAAAGATGGCTCTGTCCACCCGTGCGCTTCCACTGTGTGAAGCTTAGATGGCGATCTAGACAGAAGATAGGTGAAGAGCTTAAGGCTAGCTGGAACAACAACTCTGACTGGGTGAAAGATGAGTGTGAGATGGCTGCGAAGGGGTTTAGCTTTTATAGCCCGCGAAGGTCGTTAGGTCGGCCTGCTGACCGACCTACCATATGAGCCTCCACTAGTCGGCCAGGGAATATTCCAGGGAATATTCCCTTTACCACGTAACTCAATGCAATGTGCCTCGAGTTGCTACCAGCTTAACCACTCTGTCTAACCCAAAGATTAGACCCACAACAGTCACCTTTTTGCCATCCGGTCACATAGACCTCATCTGATATACAAGTCAGGACTCAACCAATGTCCGTGCTCACATTTGGCTTCTCCTCATAATGGGGGCCTTACAACTTTGAGCACCATGGATCATTGGTAGCACCTAATGAGGGTGGGGCATTGATCATATCTAACATACTTGATATCAACACACACACAAACACACACACACACACACACACAAAGCTAACTAAAGAAACCTATTTCTTAGCTAGAAGTTGATCCACTTTACTATGTTTGTGGGATGTTATAGCCCCCTGCTTGTGCATAGCATGTAGTTAATACATGTGTGACTACATATAGGTTTGAAGGTTGTGCAATTATCATGCATATATTATGGGTTGCATGTATGCTAGTAGGAACCATCATTCATGCTGTGAAAGGGTTGTCTTTAAGATATTGTATTTTTATGATTGTTTATATGAATTAACATTCATCATGTAGATATTGTATTTTGTGAGTACTTTCAGGATGAAGAACTAGGCTGCAAAAGCATATTCCTCAAACTTAGGGAAGGGTATGCCTCGAAAGGGAAAGAACATTGCATTATGGAATAGGATGATAGGTTTGTGAAATACACACACATTCGTGTGATTGATATCCTTGCATTGCAAAAGAGGCATGCATGGTGGATCCGTCTATTTAAATTTAGCAAAAGAGTCATGAGTGGAAAAATGCTAGTATTAGTCTCTGTTTACATTTGGTATAAAGGCTAAAAGAATATAGTGCTTAGAATTAAGACTATAGAATATGTATATACACATATAAACTTTTCTTTCTCATATATATAGAAAAGGTTGTCCAAAATATAGATTTTGGATACTATTATAAATCTTTATTATAAGAGCACTCTAAAGTGGTTCTCATGTTTAGATAATATTGGTATTCTACTTGTGTAGAGTTGTAGAATACCACTAGAAAGTGGTAAGAGTCCACAAAAAATTGATTCAACCATTGAAAAGTGGTAAGACGCTACTAAAAAGTGATAAACACCATGAGAAAGTGGTCACCACCATGAAAAAAGTGGTGTCTACCATGTAAAAGTGGTGCCCATCACTAAAAATTGGTGTGGAGTAGTAAACAGTGGTACCCACCATAAAAAAGTGGCATCTATCGCTAAAAAGTGCTAGGCAACCACTTCTTCATAATGTCTTACATAAAACATGGTAGCCAGTATAAAGTAGTGGTGTCTACTATTAAAAAGTAGTAGGCAATTACTTTTTGATAGTGTCTTATAACTTTTTAGTGGTTCCTGCCACTAAAAATTGGTATGCAATAATAAAAGTGATATACACCACAAAAAAGTGACATTTATCATTAAAAAGTACTAGGCAACTACTTTTTGATGGTATCTTACAACTTTTTATATTCGTACCACTAACAAGTGGTTATATGCAGGAATAAAAAGTGGCACACACCATTCAAAAATGCCGTCTACAACTAAGAGTGCTAGGCAATCACTTTTTGATTGTGTCTTATAACTTTTTACTGGTTTCAACCCCTAAAACATAGTATGCAATAATAAAAGTGGTAAACACTACAAAAAAGTGGCATCTAATACTAAAAAGTGTTAGCTTTAACTTCTAAGTGGAGTATGAAGGGAATGAGTCTTGAAGTTGAAGCATCGAGCAAAAGCAAGAGTTATGGTGGAAGAGAGAGAGAGAGAGAGAGAGAGAGAGAGAGAGAGAGAGAGAGAGAGAGAGAGAGAGAGAGAGAGAGAGAGAGAGAGAGAGAGAGAGAGCTCTGCTTCAGCGTAGAGCTAATGTCTGTCTCAAGGCTCAAGCTACATTGAGAGAGAGTGAGAGAGAGAGAGAGAGAGAGAGAGAGAGAGAGAGAGAGAGAGAGAGAGAGAGAGAGCCTGTGTGAAACCCAGGAGGGGGGAGAGAGGAATACACAGCCTTCACATGCCCCCTCGTTCTGGGTATCTCCTCGTTTTTTCATACAGAAAGTATACTCACACGTGCCCCAGCTCCACGCAGAGAGACTGAGGAGAGAGAAAATGACTTGTAGGAGAGAGAAAACACACACACACACACACACTCTCTCTCTCTCTCTCTGTCTATCTCTGGAGGGTTGCACCACCTCTGTGATACCGTCCCCGTTCGCTTCTTGTCGGAGACCGACAGCACGCAATTATTCATTTTTTTCCTTTCTCAAATTAAGCCTTTTTTATGCTATGTTTTGCGGCATTCGTCTAGCCACGTCACACATGCCCGTACCGAAAAGATTCATCACACCGTTCCAACTTCCAAAAGACGTCCAAAGAAAATTATTATAAATCATAATAATTAAATATACACTAAAATAAATGAAAATAAATCTAAATAAAATTTAAATAAACAGTATTAATTTCATTTAATTAGAAAAATATAATTAAGTAGTAATAAAACATTTTTGGTTAATTAAATAGAAAATTGAGTGAAATAAATTAGTTGAAGATTTTATGAGGATATGCAAATGTATCTAAATATGAAAAACTTATGCATTCACAGGGTTATTTATGCACTGATATGGATCCATGTCCTTACACAAAGAAGGCTCATGATGGTAGCCTTATCATATTTTATTAATAAAGTAAAATAAGCAAGAAAATAAATTTTAATAATAAATCAAGAAAATTATTATAAATTATAATAATTAAATATACACTAAAATAAATGAAAATAAATCTAAATAAATATTATTAATTTAGTTTAATTAGGAAAAATATAATTAAGTAGTAATAAAACATTTTTAGTTAATTAAATAGAAAATTGAGTGAACTAAATTAGTTGAAGATTTTATGAGGATATGCAAATGTATCTAAATATGAAAAACTTGATGTTATGTATGTGAATATATAAGGGATGATTATGCGTGATTGGTTGGAAAAGTTGGATATGCTACATGGAGATTGATTGTTTACCTCTTGTTGGGATGATTATCCTAATATTTCCATGTTGCAGTGGATTATATATACAAAATCAATGAATCTAGAATTTCAACACATTGGAGGGAAAAGGCAACCCAATGGCAAATATATTGTCTAGAGTTAGGTGCAATGATAATGAGGAGATGATATGGCTGATGATAATGATGTTGAAGTTGCAATTTCTATGTTTGTTCATGATTGTCATATTTCTTTAGTGGAAACTTTTTCAAACAAAGAATGGCTAAAGATTGAACAATATTTGAGAATCTTTGCTAGGAGAGATCAATGGAGTGATGATGAGTTCAAAAGAATCATGAGAAAAACATACAACTACTTTCTAAAGAATGGCTTACTTTGTAAACATGTTATCACATGAGTGATGATCAGAGAAAACCCCCTAGTCGCAACCCAAAGACATGAGAGAAAAGGAGCACCTGTTTAGGTTAGTGGCTTGGTGCTAGCCTCTAACAACTCAAAATCTAGTTACATCAATCTAAGTAGCTATCTCCAAGATGCAAGAGAGCTCAACAATTCGAGATTCTTTCCCCAACACCACCACCAAGTCAGCCAACATAAGCACTACCATTCACTTAAGCCTTTCAATCTTGAGCACGCATGTATTTCATAATATAAGAATTCTTCCAAATTCTAATTGCAAAAGTGTTTTTTATCAAGATATTCTAAACCAACATGAGCAATAGCACATCAAGCAAACTATCCAACTAAAATGAATGTTGGTCTAATTCACTTGCCCTTTATGTAACCCAACTCCTTATTGATTATGGGTAATTTTAGCTCGTCATGAAGAACTAGTCCAAATAGCAGTAAAGCACACCCCGCCAACTCACAAATATTCAATTATCTTGATGGTATCAACCTTGGCATTTACAAAAACTACTCATGATCTTAAAGCATGTGACTATCTTACAAGTTTTTTTGTCTTCTTTTGCACTCCAACCTCCTAAATCATGCCGAGTCCATCTCCCATAGCAAAAAACACATGTTGTGAATTGCCTCAGAACTCACTTATCAACTTCAAAGATCATGGCATCACCCCTTACATGCGTTGTCTCCAGCTACCTCCACATGTTGATTGTCTCCATAGTCACCTTTATGGCCAACAAATTCTCTAACTTGTCATAGCACCCATGATATCACCCTGTTGTTTCATGATTATGATATGGAAATTTTATGTGCTGCCTCTAAAAGATGCATCCACATGCTTGATGAGGACGAAGAAGCTATTTGACATGAGGACTATAGTGCACTCTTCACCAATCGGCATCACACAATGTGCTCATATCATGTTGCCAAAGAAGCCATGCCCATCCCTTCAGACGTTGACGGCCCTCCTGCAACTCACTACTTGGGCTGCAACATAAAACATATGGCATTAGTCAATCTACACTCCCCTATTAACGCAACCGCCTTGATGATAGTCACGTAAACTCCTTCTGCAAGATCTTTGATATTGCGTCTTCTTCAAACACATTGATGTAGCTCTCTTGGCCATAGCTTCCACACGTAGCAACGCTTCCACCCCCCATCCGAGACAACGACCCATCACCCTCGTTTCATAGTGACTTCCCTCAAGGAAACCTTACGTTTCCTAAGCTTTTCATTGGCTAAAGCTTCATAGCCTTAGCTTTTTCAATCCTTTCTTTATCAGTCCCACTCTTCTTTTGGTACCATATTTTTCATACTTTTCTATAAAATCAAATTTTCTTTGAAAAATACTATATCATGTGTTGTATTCTTATACCATCTATCCATCAAAACCTCGATGTACTCAAGGTAGACAATTGGTCAATGTTTTCATGATTTTCAATATCCAGTGCCTCTTAGAAAATATACGTTGCGTTTTGAAATAAATCATGCAGATGCTAAACCCTTAGCCATGCCAAAGCAATATTGTACAATTAACTACCTACTATACCAGTCAACATAGAATAATTGATTCCTTATGTCTAGCTTGCATGCTAGTTTGTGCCATGAGCTCCCATGAAAATGGGTGACAACATGAAGCGCAAAACCATTAGGAAAAATTTAAGGTCTAGCCTTTTAGGGTGGGTGTACAGAGAGAGAGAGTATTCTAAACTAATAGGAGTAAAGTCCTTGTAAACCCGAAGTCATGGGAGTAGGTGTCCCTATAAGTGTGACAAATCCTGGAGGTGACAATAGTATCCGCTAGACCGAAGAGATGGAGACATTGCATTGGTGCCTCCACAACACCCACTTGAGCCACCTTGTAGTACAAAAGCGAGGAGTAGCAATCCTCTCTAGAACCGGCCATGGAATCATAGCACCCACATATCTGGAGAACCCCCCAAAACCACTCCCTCCATCCGAGGCCAATATAGAGCGTCGACCTTGTCTACTAGAAATCAAAGCATCGGAGCATGCCAAAGTAGACCTCATAGAACGGCATGATGATGTTTGTGATAACTCTTGGTCCACCATATCTCTAAATCAGGCCATTTAATCTGGAGACATACATGTGAATATCTCTTGCAAATCCTCATCGGTCATCCCTCAACTCATCCTAGTCTCTCTGGGTATCGTCAAAGATAACTTCATAGACAGAGAATGATGTCATCATAATCAATATAAGGATCTAGGTAAAGCATGACAATATAACTTTGAAAAAAATGATGCTGATTGAAACACATATACTAAAGTATCCTTAAAAGCGAATAATCAACAAATTGAGCAAGCGGATGCAAATAAGACCCAGTCTATGTCCCCATGTCAATCTCTTAGCATAGCTTAGTGTATATTAGAAGGTCTAAAGATAGGTCACCATAGAAAGAGGAGTCCACTTCATTCTCCAAACATTCATGGCCTCTTATCTCTTCGTCTATGTTACCTATGCATGTCTCCCTTTCACACTCCAAGCCCTCTTTGCTTTCCACCCTCTACAACATCGACCCCTCCACCTACATACTCTCGTCGTCTCTGACATTGGGAACATTTCTTTTATCATACACTCGCGCACTCTGAGGAGTTGACAACAAAACATACCACCATCAAGGTTGTCATGGATTTGGATAGAAGATTACCTATTCAATATCATATATAAGAGTGAATCAACATTTATGATTGTTTTGTGTCATGTAAAAATTAAAAAAAATAGGTATGCACATGCACACAATGGCTTGGCAGGACAATTGTATTGCGTAAATCTATCCATTTTTTCTTGAAATGCATTTCTAGAAATCCAAATGCGCCTCATCAAATGGTTGCCCCAACTCCTTCCAATACCACTTTAAACCACTATATATTGAATATGATCATGGAGAAGCTATGGTAATCTATTGAGATAACACTTTGCTAGTTTCCAAAACAATCCATCTCATCTACTATTGTATTCAGATCGGTGGCCCACCGTCAGCTCTCTTGTGCTCGAACTTTACCATGATACCACAATCCTTTGTGGAGTGCATTTTGTTGATGTGCTCAACATGGAAATATCACCCGTGCAACCATGCCACATTGTAGATTTTGTATTGTATACCAAAAAACGGTTAGATTAGTTATTGTGCATAAAATCTAAATACAACAGCAAATGAAGCATGCAGTCACCTTCAAACTACATCCCCTCGAGAATTCCCACTCCTTTGGTAGAGACCTCTACCCCTTCATAAGAAGCTATGATCAAATTTCCACGTAACCACTGCATAGACATAAAACCATGGCATCTCCTCCATGCCCTCAGGATATCAAAGCAATCGATGGCATGTATTACGTCAAAATTTAGATCGTGCTTCTTCTTGGTCTTTTTTGGTCTACTCGTATTTGAGAAATGAAAAATGATGTATGCTCCAGGAAGATATGTCTTGAATCTCATATGCACAATGAGGAGAGTGGAACAATCCAACTACTATAAAGCATTGTACTTGACTATCACTTTCTAGATGAGTAATGTAATATCATGATGCTTTGTACTTTCAGATAGTGTCATCATCATTGTCAATCTCTTACATAAGATTGTGTTTATGAGTCCATGATTCCATCTTGGAACCTAATTCACTTGTGTAACAGTTGGTCTATTCATTGTCCATGTCACTATGAATCTAGTCTTCAGTTTCCAACCTCCATAGCTACCATGCTCTAGATCCATGGTCTCTTTTATGGTATTAGAGATTTGCTGAGCATGGCTTAGCTCCTCTTTGCTCTTCTAGTCCCTCTTCATCTTTGGTCAGATTAGTACTTGCTCAAGATCTCATCTTCCACTTCTATCTTCAATTTAACTTCAGAGCTGCCATAGCCTTGCACTTGCCCTACTTTGAGCTCTTAGATCTCTTCAACCAAGCAAGATCTTGATAAGATTCCTTCAAGAGTCTTCTGTTCCTTCTCTTAGAGCTCCTCACTATCACCTCAAAGGATCTTGACATTGCTTTCTACACAGCCCAACATTACTCAAATTCGAAGTTGCTGTCCAAATTGCGCCATATCTTGTTTGTACTGTCGATTCTTATTCTATATAGTGCAATTTTGTCCATGACCATTGGGCATTGAAATCTCCATACCTAAGCTATCTCCCGCTAAAAGGGTTTCTCAAATGATTCATTGTACAAGCTGCCTCAACCAAAAAATTAGACACTTATTGTGAAAACCCTAATCCGCCATAGCCAAGTAATCTTCAAGCTCCTTTCCACTCCATTTTTCCTATTGTTTTAGTCAACTGAAGCCTCCTTCTCTCAGATCTAAAGTTTCCAGCAATTATAAAACCTCAAGAAGAAGATTTGAACAACCCACTTGAATTCAAGTAGTCCACCTAAAGATCAAGAAGACCATCTGAAATAAGGCAACATTAAGCCTGAATTCAAGCTAGTATCTCTTGATACTAACCTAGTACTTCTTGGCACCCGTGTTTCTTGACACTTCCAATAACAATTCATTTTTTGGTTTTACTTTAGCTCTTGCAATGACAAACATGAAGATTTTTAATGTGGAATGCCCAACTGATTAAATCTCTTGTAAGCTTCAATCTCATTGTAAAAGGATAGACATTGCTCGAGTATATTCATGGTAAGACCTCTTTCAAAAATTGAACTTGAGAAAATGGCCAAATTCATGGTGAAGGATTTCATGCATGGAAAGAAAAGATAATGTACCATCTCATGAGGAATGACCTCACAAATCTAATTGAGGATGATGTAGGAGATGCAGATAGCAAGAAGGAAGATGATGACGATTGGTTCATTGAAAAGGTCCAACTTAAGACAATAGAGTGGAAAAAGATGAACGACAAAGCTCTAGGCATCATTGCTTAGCGACTATCTGATGATGTATTGCATCATATCTCCAGCATCAAAGATGCAAAGAAGGCATGGGATGAGCTTGACAGGATCTTCGAAACTCAAGCTAAAAACTCCAAGGTAAAACTACTCATGCAATTCTACAAACTGGATGTAAAAGACAGTTCTTCTATGACCATGCACATTAATAGGTTTAAGAGCCTAAAAACTCAACTTACTACTGTAAAGAAGAACATTGATGAAGATGAAGCCATAACAATATTACTAGCAAGTTTAAATCAAGAGCCATATGAGAGTCTTGTATCTACCTTAAGTAGTGTTCCAAATCTCTCACTTAAGGGCATTGACCACTCTCTACTGGATGAAGAAAACAAACATAAAAACAAAGGTGCAAAGGGAGTTGTCTCAACATAGAAAGACAATCTGTTGTACACCAAAGGAAGTTATGGACCTAAAGGCCAAGGCCGAGGATTCAAATCCGATAACAAAGATTGGAAGACATGTCATTATTGTGGTAATACTAGCCATATAGCTAGTGAATGTTTCCACCATAAAAGAGCACAATATGTGTAGAATGGTAACTATCAAAACTAGTTCATGAATGAAAGAGAATAAGAAGAAGATGCTTCCACCATCAACAACAACTCTAACAGATTGTTTTGAAGAAATTATCTTTCCCATAGTGGATTTTCTTTGTAAAATAAAACCCTTACCAAAATGTAAAGTTTCAAGCCTTAACTTGACTAGGCTGCCAAAGAGCTAGTTTCACGAGCCATGTCATCATGTAGGGGGGGAAAAAGCCAGCAAGGGTAGAGACTTATCATTTGAGGGGGGGTGTTGAGAAATGAAAAATGATGTATGCTCTAGGAAGAGATGTCTTGAGTCCCATATGCACAGTAAGGAGAGTGGAACAATCCAACTACTATAAATCATTGTACTTGACTATCACTTTCTAGATGAGAAATGTAGTCATGATGCTTTGTGCTTTCAGTTAGTGTCATCATCATTGTCAGTATCTTACAGAAGATTGTGTTTATGAGTCCAAGCTTCCATCTTGGAACCTAATTCCCTTGTATAATAGTTGGTCTATTCATTGTCTATGTCATTATGAATCTTTTCACTTTTCAATCTCTATAGCTCCCATGCTCTAGATCCGTGGTCTCTTTCACTCGTACCTAGTGAGCCACTTCTCCATGGATGTATGATGCAACATACAAAAACAATTCAATTTCTCATCCATGACAGTATCCATTCTTTTTTCTACTCCATTTCCAACCACCACATCTCCAGTCAGTCTATCATCGTCCTTCAGTGACCATAGCAGCATACTTCATATGGATGATTGTGACAGCCAAGATGAAGAATGCACCTACTTGTTGCTTCATGATCTTTTGAAATGTAGTAAAATAAGAGCAAGGCACATGGACACATTTATGTCCTTTCCCACAGTGCCAACACACTAATGAACCTTATTCCTACCCAATAAAACCAACATGACATGATTGTTTTAGCCTTCCCCTCCACTTGGTCTCATTATGGTAATGCATTCTTGCATAAAACAAGCAATCCTCATTTACACATCTCAAACATCTAGATCATCTATTGAATCAAACCGCACAGTCAAATAGCTCATAGTTAGAGGTCACATATTTTTTCCATGGATGTCAATCATTTCATTGCTCCATTCCATACATTACTCTTCTAGAGCTAGGAGGGGGCAACTCAAAGCCAATGTAACCATCATATTGATTCAATAGTTCCTTCACTTGTTTGAAGGTCTTTATGTTTTGAAATGAAACATGCAAGCTACTATGTATTGGTAAGCATTTGATGAAATCAAGTACATTCTAAATCCTACAAAAGAATAAGAATTTTTCTTCTCTCTCTTTTCCCCCTATGAGCTTGAGGCACTACTGAAAGTAACTTGGTAGAATTGATACAAATCATGGTTTAGAAAATATCCATCTTCCCCTTCAACAATAGTATAGGGTTCAAGTTTCATGTAGATCTTGTTTAAGACCAGTGGTGTTAAAGAGAAAGAACATCCTTGGAGGTCAAAGGTATCTCTTAGAGTTGAGAGCTACAATGGCACCACTCTTTCTTGGCTGAGTAGCATGAGTTTCTACGCATGGCAATGTCCAAAGATTATGATCTCCCGAGCCATTTTCCTTATTGCCACCCTGGGGGGGGGGGGGGGGTCACTCATGAATATATGTATATATAATGTGAGTTCAAAATAAGGGTTTTTTAAAACAACATTTTTATACATTTTAAACATACAGAAGGGTGTCATATAAAGGGGTTACTTATAGATTGAATAGAAAAGGGTAGTGTTTTATTCAAAAAAAATTCACAGATTAGGATATTTATAAATAGGCCATGAACACACGTTATATAGAGAATATATATATAGTGAACCCCCCGAGTTGCCACCCTCTCTTCTTTGGGTGTTTCCATAATAGCCCATCCTTCAGAAAGTATCCATAAGCCTTCCATCTAATTCTCTTGAACTCTACATTAGTCCAACTAGCCCTTCTAGTCAATTTGCTCAAGTACTATCCAATTTGCAACCATTCATTTGCATACAATGCTTCTTCAAAGGCTTCCAAATGATGATACATGGCATACATGGTTTACAAGTGTGGATGGAATTTTATGTCAGGTGTAGAACAACTAGTGATCATCCCAAGCAAGGGAAAACAATCTATCTCTACAACAATAAGAGCTCCAATAGAGTATTCTTTATCACACTTTAGGGTAGTGACTACATACCATAGCTCTCTCTTGATTTGGAGATACCGTCTTTGTCTATCATTTAAGACTTTGGCTCCAAATATCATTGCAAACATGTTTCCATCTACATCATCTTGCCCTATGGCCCATCCAAACCTAATGGGAGTGATATCCACTATAATCACTATTTGTCTACCACATGCATTGTTTGCTTTCCTAAGTGTCGGTGTAGTAAGCAACGATTTCTTAACCTTTTCCATTGCCTTGGTATATCTTCTATTCTGAAAGAATTTTTGTCCTTTCCTGAGCAATTGATGCAACTCATCTCCAATATGAGCAAAGTGTGTAATCCAAATCGCATAGAAGACACACACACCAAGAAATATCCTAACCTCTGATCCTATTGATGACCAAAATCTTCTCTATAGCATCAACTTTAGCAAGGGAGGTTCTCTTGCCATATGGACCACACATATGCCCCAATTATGATTACTTCATTCACTCCAAAAATTAAAATTTTTCAACTATGTTAGGTTCACATCTTCCAATCTAGATATAATTTTCTCACAATCTATTATGTGCTCTGCAATAAAAAACATGTAGCCTTGGCTATTCAATGCCTCACTCTTCTCTTCCTTTGCATAGCCTTTACTTGGCACATCATCTGGAAACGCCATTGTCAATTGAGAGATATAATATCTAAGGACTTTATTCATTGCATTCATCATGTAAGCCACGTAATTCTAGCTCCATGTAGTAGAGTACACATCCTAACCAAGCCCAAAGGAGCCTTCATAGTAGTCAAATCTTTGCTCTCCAAAGCCAACTAGAATTAGTCATATCTTGAGGAAAGATCATATCTTTATGGTGTCGATGATTTCTTCATGAAACTCTCGCTTTGTAATCCCAAGGATCTCACCTAGAGCGAACTTGAGCTTGCTGTCTAGAATCCTTTCTTCTAACACTTTCTTCAAATTTATTGCTAAATCTATATCTGAAAGTAGTTTGTATCCTGGCTATTTCTTTAGCTTCAAAATTTTTCTTTTACATTTATTTTGAGCATATTTCTTAGTTTGTTGTGGCCCAAGCGTAACAAGAGGTGCAAACTACTCACCCTCTCTAGTTAATCTCTTTGAAGTGCTAGGGTTTCCTATATCGTCTCTCTTTATTTTCTCTTTTTCAATCATCTCTGTGTTCTAATTTTTGTCTAGATAAGCATACACGAAGTAGGTATCTATAGGAGAATCCCATCCGATTTGCGATCTAATAGTTCAACCCACATTGGACAACTCTATTTCAGGCACCTTGCCCTTACCAATAGTTTTCAAGGCATAGATCCAAAGCTTTGTCTCTTCATCTTTAGGATTCTTCTCAATTTGCAATCCATAAGTTGTAGCATCTATAGTAGCATAGGCTAACTATGTAGACATATCCTCTAAAATGTTATTCATGCCACCCTTGCCAAATTTTTTACCTATTTCATTGGCATAGATTTTCCCATCCTTCCAGAAAATCAAGCTTTTCCTCATAGCATCTCTATAGGCTTCATAGTCCCTTCGATCATGCTCGGCACTGTGACATCACATACATCTATGAACAAATTCACTCCTAGGTGGAGTCTACAAAGGAGCACTTCTCCTAGGATCTTCCAATTTAGTCAATTTTATTTGTAGATATCTCATATTCTTTACAAGCTCATACATGACTTCATCCTTAGTTGGTGCTGAAGTGGGCATAGGAGGCTCTGATCTAGGCAAAGGCTCAGGCTATATAGGGGTAGCCAAAGCTTATGGTGCAATAAATTGTTCTCTCATTCTTTGCTTTTTGACTATTTTGGACACACTATCTATACATTAGCCCAATCATTCTTTAAACATTTCTCTACATCATCATCTTCAAGAAGTTTCTCCAATTCTATTTGAAGTGATGGATCCACATCCTACAAGAAAAGAAGAACCTTCTCTATCTCCAAAGTCAATTGCTCTGTAGCGCTTAACGTCTCATACCATCTTTTAAACTCTCTTTGTGATTCCATAACTATAATCCCCTTTGCAAGAATGGAAATCTAATGCAGATAAGTTATTTTAGTCACCTAGTTAGAATCTTCAAGATAGCATTCTTCATTCAAAGAACTTCTAAACACAACCCATACCTAGCCATTATGTGTATATATTGCATTCACTCAAGTCCTTAGCTCTTGAGTCACAACCTTGTAAAACTACCTCGACATGTGATGTGCCAAAACCATAGCCATCTCAAGCCTTTTTTCATAAGCACGAAGGAACCTAGTAATATTTTTACCATCAAAATTTTGGACTATTGAGATGACATATTCCAAAGCATTAGTCATGGCCTCTTCTTATTTGAACATCTCATAGGTCCTCTCATGAAGTTCATGAAGTCTCTCAATCTAACAACATGATCATCTGCATTCTTGTGATCTCCCATCTTATCAAATATGGATGTGGCTTTTCATGTCAAGTTTACCAAATGTCAAGGTGTATATGTCAAGCCACAGAAACTGGGGCTCAAAGAAAATAGATGAGATAGATGGAAGAAATAGAAGAACCCAAAACACACTATGTATTCCTCTTTGATAATCTTTGTGCACTGTAACCACTCTTCTCAAATTACAAACTTTATGTCTAATATGATGACCTAGATGAAACTCTATCAAGATGATTGATTGATCACTCCTGAAACTCTTTGTTACACCATTACAATGAAAGATTATGCTTCATACACTAACCAAATAACCCCAAATTCTGTATGGACAGCCAGATGTACTAAAACCTATGACGATTACTCTATTATAGCAATAAAGCTTTAATATGAAAACACCTATAGCAATAGGTATAAAAATATTTAGATTTGTCCATTTACTTACCTATTTTGGGCAAGCTTTTTGGGTAAGACACCCATAATAAGTAAAAAACATTGTATCTTGGTTCTTTGAAGTCCAACCATGTAGAGACTGAGAATACTGCACTAAATTTGTGTCTAAAACTCCCAATAATAGTCCAATTCATGCTATTCTAGAGATAGACAAGAAGGCACAAGTGTAACACCTCATTTAGTTCACGATGATGATGGTGCCAAACAAGCTATGTTTTGAGCTCCTAAAATTGTGGGAGGATTGCTTCTACTCAATACTTAATATTGCCTTATTATACTTTTCTTTTTGCACTCTATTGGCTACTCTCATGTCCACCTACCAGTTCACTCCCATAAACACTTACTTGGCCACTTACTTTGTCCTTGGGCCACTTGGATTTAGTGTCTTTCATCTCTTGAATGTCCTATCCAACCACTTATCCACTTGATTTTTCAGCTAAACATGAAGCCTTGCTCAAACTCTCATCACATACTCTTAGTAGACTAGTTGCAATTCTCATAAACACAATCAATCACACTCTACCTAAGAGATGTGTGAAATATTGACATAAATGAAAATATTATAGAATTTTAATCTATGGACAAATGATATCATAGCAATGTGTGTATACAAACCCACATATACTTCACATTCAACCACCTAATGCATATCTACACTTTGTCATCCATCCACACATATTATATCCTTGTGCCCTAATCCATCATCATAGACAATAGTGCATGGTGTACGTGTGCATAGAAACTAATACATAATGCATAGTGCATGGCACACAATGTACACCTCTATCTTTCTCTCTCCATTTATACTCGTTCTCTCTCCTCATGTAGTATTTCTCTCTCCTTTATAATATTTACTCTCTCCTTTTAGTTTCCTTCTTGACACGCCACCAAACCAAATGTTATTAGCCCTATGCCCCTCCAACCAATAGTCCAAATCTTAAGCTAATTAGCCATGCCATTTTTCATTCATTATCCTTCAATCATCCCTATTTTATCCCACTATTATCAATTGGAGAACCTCTTCTTCACCCCTTATCAATCAATAGCCTACGAATAACCATGATAGGTATGCCTTGTGATTGTAGAGTGGAATGAGCTCCAAAGCCTTTACAACACTTTGTATCTCTCCCACACTTCCCACTTCTAGCTTGGTCGTGGATGTGGCTAGAGAGAGAGAGAGAGAATGGAAGCAAAGATGTAGAGGCTAGATGTAAACAAATGAGTGCATTTAATTGCTTAGCAAACCCCCCATTTAAACTCATGCAAACCTAAAATAAGAAAAATGCATTCTAATTGCATAAGAAAATACAAAAATAAATGTTATTACATGTTAATTTTATCACATGATTACATGTGTTTCCATTTAAAACACTACCATGTCGAATTTAGGCATTCAAAAAAATCCAAAATAAAGATTGCTTTTTGGGGCAAACAAAAAGTAAACAAGTCGAGAGAGAGAGAGAGAGAGAGAGAGAGAGAGAGAGAGAGAGAGAGAAGTTCCAAGGGGATATGAGGTACGAGAGCTCGCATCAACAACACACGAGAGCTATGAAAAGACCCTCTTCTCAAAATATTCAATCCCTATTACGGATCTATAGTTTTTAGAAATTTTTCTTTTTAAAATTTTATATCTTATTTCATGTTCTTATTCCTTGCTATTTTTTATTCAAGATTCTAAATTTTTTGGTTGAATGACTATATAAATACATTTTTGTGAGTTGGCAAATGCTTACATATATGCTTTCTTAAACAATTTTTAGAATGCATGTATAAAAAATTTTGTAAATAAAATTGTACATATTTTTTTTCCTTATTTAGATCTTATTTCATGTTCTTATTCTTTGTTGTATGTTGTTCAAGTCTCTTAATTTAATGGTTGAACAACTATATAAATACATTTTTGTGAGTTAGCAAATGCTTACATAAATGCTTACATAAATTCATCCTAAACAATTTCTAAATGCTTATATAAATGAATCTACAAATAAATTTGTACACGTGTGTAAGCACACCAAGATTCTATATTAATTGTGTATGTGGCCAAATGTGGTGAGAAATGATTACACATCATATGTTCAAATGAGATAGAAACCACTATAGGGTGTTAATCCATATTAAAGCAACAAAGTTTAACACTTTGGTTAATGCTTAGATAAATGTACAACACATACTTAAATATTACTTAGGTTTTCATACATGCTACCAAAAGTCTTCTTTCATGAGGTAATAGCTTTCCAAAAATGCATGAACTTCCTTTTCTAAGTGATTAATTTAGACAAAAAAGGGCCTCTTCCATCATTGTTTGAAAGTGTATAGAATGTTTGTTCAGTGTACCTATAAATTCATTTTTGAGTGGTTAGATTTTTTACTATTGGGCCTAAAGCACTAAACAATCCAATTAACCAACGTGCAAACAAAGGTCTCGCTAAATTCCTCTATAGGTGCCTTAATACCCCATAAGCTTTGGAGGGGATGATTAGGGTTGTCTCTCCTGACTACTCTTATATCGGATTTCTCTCTTATCATCAACTTGAGAGAAACTCAAAAGGGACACATCAAGAAGTTCATCCCTCAATGGTGGTGGCAGGAGGTCACTATCTTGATGCAGGCTCTATGAGACTAATCCCATTATCTTTCGAAGAAACAAAAAGTTAGATCATAATAGCCAAATTTTTCCCACAAAATTGAAAAGTGAAGTAGAAACAAAGAGAATGACCATCCATGGGAAATTTGGCCGTCATTGAAGAATGTCTAGACATCATCAAGTGGGAGATAGTGAAGAAGCTCAAGGAATCATGGTCAGTTGAAGTTCACAAGAATAAGAAGAAAAAGAGTTGGAATTTGTTCATGGATGCTCAACAACAGGATACGTGGGATACTTAGTGCTATGATAACCTTCTTTTTTTTCAATTGGCAACTCATTGGAAGCTAGTAGACAAAGTGTTCTTCACAATCTATGCTAAGCTAGTAGACAAAGTGTTCTTCACAATCTATGCTATTGAAACCCTCTGAAGTTGATATTATCAAGACAATGGCATTATGGCAATCCTTAGAATATTGAATTCTAATACGTTCAAAACTGAATATCCTCCCCTATGTAGTGGAATGAAAGCTAAATTTAGAGACGTTGAAAAGAAGAAAGTAGAAGAAATATCAGGAAGAGAGTCCTCCAGAGATTGAAGCCCTTCTAATTCTATTCAATTTAGTACACAGACAAACTGGGTGGAGCTAACTCCTTGATGAATGACATGATAAACAGACAAGTATTAGAATGAGTCCAGAGGTATGTGAGAAGAGAAGAAGGAAAAAATTCAAAGCCCAGAGCAAGCTAGCAAAATAGAAGCCTCCTTTGATGCCCTTGCGGCACTCTTTAAAGAAGTCCCAATGGTGAGTCAAGGTCCCCTTTCTAGCTAGATCCATTCATGGAAATATTGATGATAGGCTAACAAATGTAGTCATGTTGCCAATCTTTAAGGAAGAGTAGAATGAAGACCCTGATCTTCATGTAGCTAAGTTCATGGCAGTGTGTATAGCCAACAATGCCAAAACCCCTGAGCATTGATTGGTAATATTCCCTGCCACTTTCAAAGGCATGACATTTCAATGGTATGAGAGGCAAGCAACCTGAACTTTTGGCACATGGGATGACTTGAAGGTGGCCTTCCTCACTAAATTCAGGCATGAAGGTTTTGAAGAACGAATGCGAGAGGAGTTCATGAATTTAAGTTAGTCCTCTAGTGAATAGGTGGAAGCATAAGTCTCTAGAATGGTATCCATATTGAAGAGATGGACCAGCCATCACTTGGATGAAGGCATCCAAAAGGGAGTTTTTCTTAGAGGCCTACAACTAGAAGTTCGTAAGTTTGTGGAGTTGAGAAGAGTAGTCAACCTATAAGCTGTAGTGGAAGATGTAAGACTATACGATGAAGTTGAACCAAGGCTGTCGATGAACTCATGAAGAGGAGTCTTACCTCCTCCCATGCCAAAAATGGTATACCCACCAAATGCAATCCCAAGGATTGTTTCCTACCCCTACCCTCAGATACAAATAGTGTCCTAGTATAGTGTACCAAATCCATAGTGGTAGCTATAGACATCAATATCTCAAATGATGATTCAGCCACAAAAACAATGGCCTCCAACAGTTCTCCCAGTGGCAATTCAACAACAACAGTGAAACCCTCAACAGGAGCTTTGAATCAAAATCAAAATAGAGGATCCTCTCGATCAACCCAACCATTCTATGCAATCATTACAGAAACTTTGCAAAACCCTAATGTGAGTACTCTAAGAGAAGAAAATTTGAAGGACTATTTGTCGAATTCAGATGCATGCATCAAGAAAGAGCTTATGGATGTGATTAGAGAACATCTACAGACACTAAAGGTGAATACTACCAATATATCTAGTACTACACGAGGTGAAAGAGATGTGATGTAATCGAATACATGGTGCACGAAAAGTGCCATCAGGTGGGACATTTAGCCATTGAATGTACCCCAAAACCAACTATCCTTGGAGCCTTCTATTTGTATTGTTTAAGAAAGAATCAAACATAATATATTTACTCTCTAAAGAATATACATGAAAGAAGGAAGAAGGATGAAGAAGCAAGATTTAACTTATTGGAACCCAAGATGATAACCCAAAATATGAGACTGAAGCCTAGAGAGTTTGGTCCTAATTTTGGCCCAAGGAGGTTTCCCTCTCAAAATTATAAAGGACGGTAGTAGTCTGGCAATGTCTAGAGATTAGAAGTGGAGTGTTATAGATGTGAAGAAAATGAACATATCTCACCAAATTGTCCAAACCCTCGAGGGTCCATGGACTACAAGCCCTTATGCAATCGATGCAAAGAAGAAGGCCACATTGCAAAAGACTATCCCAATCCAGTCTTCTAGGAAAGCCAACACCACTGATAACCAATAGAAGACCCAAGAACCCGCCTCCAACTTAGTGGAATTGGAAGTGGCTACAATAACAGCTGCCAATAAAAAACAATCCATAGTTCTAAAAGAGAACATTTCCTCTACTAAAATGATGAAGTTCAATCTTTTATCAAAGGAGAAACAGAATAGTACAAAATAGGACAGTGCAATATAGAGCAATCCAGTGCCACAGAAGGATAGAGAGACACTTAGAGAAGCATGTCAAGAGATCAAAGAGATAGAGGATGAAGAAATACCCCTGGTGATAGAAGAAGTGTAGGTTTTACCACTTATAGAAGAAAGAGGAATGATAAAAGTGGGTGTTGTCCCATTGCTGAGCCAGCTAGAGAAGCTAATGGATCCTTTCAAAGAGTATGACTTGGTCAAAGACCTAGATACCTTCAAACCAAACCTAACATTTTGATTGTTGATGCTATCCCCTAGCTGTGAAAGAAATTTAAAAGTATACTAACCAGAAGATGTGGCATAAGGATTGCTCCCACAGTCGCCCCCAAGCCCAATAAGGTCTGAGAGCTTGTGAAAGAAGTGGATGTGGCTAACACCTTCCTGGATCCTACTAACCAGAAGATGTGGCATAAGGATTGCTCCCACAGTCGCCCCCAAGCCCAATAAGGTCTGAGAGCTTGTGAAAGAAGTGGATGTGGCTAACACCTTCCTGGATCCTAGTACCCTAGAGATCGGCATTTAGATTGAATATATATTTTTTTACAGATGCATTGATTGATGGAGGTTCATCACTGAACAAAATGGCAGATGTGACAATGAAGGATCTAGGCCTACAAGGTATGCAACCTACACAATGGCTTATCAGACACTTGCAAACCAAGGAAAAATTAATCCTTTGGGCCTTCTCCCATATGTGAAGACAAACTGGTAGGAAGAGACTATTGGCTAACCAATCTGGTGGTGAAACCAAATTCCTATGGAATCTCATATCCTTTGATGCTGGAATGATCATGGCTCTTTGAAGCAAGAGCATGAACAAATTGGTTCAAGGGAATCCTAACCCTGGGCAGAGGATCCAACAAGGTGATAGTAAGTTGTATTGCTTGCAAAAAGGTAATGGATCCACCTCCATCAAATTTTTAACATACTCCTTTAATGAGGTTATAGATGGTACATCAGCAGATGAAGAAATTATTAAATAGATCTTTCCTGAGAAAATAGAGACACAGTCTTTGACAGTGGGCATTTTAAGCCAACTACGGAAAGAAGAAAAGTCCTTATCAATGGGTGAATACATGCATCTTGATCCATGAATGACTTCTGAAATTACTTTTGATAGTGAGATAGAGGCGTGGATGTATTATTCTTCTTATTATATGATCATAATAGAGCTAGAGATAGAAGTAGAGATAGAGACAGACACAAAAGCAGAGCCAGAGATAGCAACAAAAGTAGAGGATACAAATAGAGAGTCTATTTTTCTCCTATAGAGCCCCTATAGAGGCGAAGCCAGAGTGTTTGAAGAGGGCGATGATGCAAATCAAGATGAAGAGAATGAAAGTGAAATGAAAGAAGCTATTCAGTTTCAAAAGGATAATAATGAGGAGGAACTCCCAACAGCTTTGGAAGGTTAAGCTTCCATGTTGTTGGATAGAATGACTTTAGTAAATTTTGGATTGATAAATGAATTGCATTATATGCAACACCTCCATAAGAAATAGATTAAGAAAAATAAGCTTTTCTTTATTAGTGGCTCTTGTTGCCCTAAATTACCCTTCTCAAGAAAGGACAATGATGATTCATCTTGTCACTAAACACCTGTCCAATAGCCCAAACAAAGCTCAGATGATTCTTGTTATGTGACATTTGTGGAGGTGTCTCAAAAGACAAGTCCTCGAGTCAAGAAATAATTAACTCTTCCATAAAATCTGAAACAACCATGATACCATGTCAGCATCCCAAATAATCAGTCGATTCCACATAGAAAGAAGAAGTGACTTTTAGTGGAGTATTAGACAAGGAGGTCACTCCCTTGAAGAAGTTGGATTTTTACCCAAAAGCAATCCATGGAACCTTCATTTGCGAGGTGGAAGGTAAAAGTAGTTAACTTTTGTGGATACATATGGCACTGAACATCACTTAAAGGTGGGCATCAATCTTCTAAAAATGAGCTACTAGTCCTACATGATCTACTAAAGGAGAACTTGGATGTCTTTGCATGGTCATACAAAGATCCGAAGGGGATTGATCCCATGGTGTATCAGCATCACATTGACCTCAATCCTAATGACACACTGGTAAGGCAAAGACAAAGGTGCATGAATCAAAATTACTCTGCCTTGGTGAAAGCTGAGTTATTGAAGCTCCTTGAAGATAAGTTTATCTATCCAATGGGGCCAATAGTGAATGGGTTTTTCCAATCATGGTTGTACCCAAGAAGAATAGAAAGGTGCGAATGTGTGGACTTCCACAAGTTGAACTCCAACACAAAGAATGATCATTTCTCCATTTCCTTCACAAACCAATTATTAGACATAGTGGCAGGACATGAGCTCTATTCCTTGTTGGATGGATTCATTGGATACAATCAAGTCCAGATAATAGAAGAAGACCAATCCAAAATAACCTTCACAACAGAATGGGAAACCTATGCTTAGAAAGTGATGCCATTTGGGCTCTATAATGACCCTACTATGTTTCAAAGAGTGATGATGGTTATATTCTGAAATCATTTGCATGATTTCATTGAGGTATACCTGGATGATTTCTATGTTTACAACCTAATTTGTGACTATTGGGGACACTTGGAGCAGTGCTTTGATCGATGTTGGGAGTATGGGATCTCCCTCAACCCCAACAAATGCATCTTTGGAGTTTCTTCAAGAGTTCTTCTTGGCCACATTGCCTCTACACAAGTGATAGCAATAGACCTTGTGAATATTGCGAAGATTGCAGCTCTAATAGCACCTACCAATGTCAAACAATCGAGGGAATTTCTTGGCCATGTGGGCTATTACTATAGGAGGTTCATTGCACACTTTGTAATGAAGGAAGTCCCCCTTGCATAAGCTCTTGAGAAAAGATGTAGAGTTTACGTGGACTATTGATTATAAACAAGCTTTCAACACATTGAAGCACCCATCCTACAACCTCCTGATTGGACAAAAGAATTTCATGTGCATTGATGCATAGGTCAAAGGGTTATGTCAAAAAAAGGCTCTTTGAAGCTAGATCAATCTATCTACTATGCAAGCTGTAAGGTCACTCATCAAGAAAGAAACTACAAAGTTACAGAGTTAGAATGCCTCGTCATGGTATTTGCCTTGGAAAAGTTTTGGCACTACCTACTATCGACACACTTCCAATTTTATGCGGACCATGAGATATTGTCATTCTTGAATGAATAAGGCAAATGTGAAAAGCTGAATGATGAGATGGCTAATCTTGTTTCATGAGTTTGACTTTGAGGTAATCACCAAACCCAGTCACTCCCATGTCCTGGCTCACCATTTGTCTCGAATCCCTTAGAGCGGCGAAGAGGAGCAAGATGATACAGACCTCCCTAATGCTTCTCTATTTCTAGTCGAAATAGTAACCCCATGGTATGCAAACATTGCCAATCTCTTGGCCACACAACAGTACCCCTTGGCATCTCCAACTGTGAGAAGAAGAAGCTTATATTGGAATCAAACCCCTACACCCTGCTAGGTGGAGATTTGTACAAGAGAGGCAAAGATGAAGTGCTGCGGAGATGTCTTGCAAGAGATAAGATCTAGATCGTGTTGAAATCTTGCCATGATGAGTCATGTGGAGGGCACTTTGCAGGAGAAGTGACAGCTAGAAACACTTAGGTTATTAGTGGCCAACACTGCATAAAGATGCCTATGACTATTGCAAACATTGTGATTCTTATCAATGGTGGATGGAAAAGTCTACTAAATCTAGCACTATGCCATTACAGGCCATTCTTCCCTTAAAGCCGTTCAAGAAGTGGAACATTGACTTTATTGGCCCAATCAATCCTCAACCAAAAGGAAATAGAACAATACATCTTGGTATGTACATATTATGTAATGAAGTGGTGTGAAGCTAAAGCTCTCAAACAAGATGATGGTAATAGCACGGCCCTGTTTCTATACAAGAATATCATCACTCACTTTGGCAATCCCTTAGAGCTAGTAAGTGACAAAGGCACTCACTTTCTCAACAAGATTTTGGAAGAACTAACAAAGCTTTACAAGATACACCATTATAAGTCCACACCCTACTATCCCAGATCTAACGGCCGAGTCAAAGTTACCAATCGTATCCTTTTCTTGATCCTAACAAGGACAATTACTACACATCATTGTGATTGGGATACTCGACTTATAGAGACCCTCTAGGCATACAAAATCTCTTATAAGGTTGATATAGGACATACACCTTTCCACTTTGTGTACGGCACCGAAGTGGGCTTCCATCTTGAGTTAGAGGTACCCTCTTGTGAGTGGCTATCACTGAGTGCTTGAGAGATAATGAGTCACTACAGTGCCATCTCTACGCTTGGAATGTTTAGAAAAAATACGCCAAATAGCCTTACAGTGTATGCAAGCCACTCAAGATCAACAAAAGGCTTACCATATGGTAGCTTCATCAAGCACAAAGAATTCAAAGAAGGGTGACTTTGTCCTTACCTATTATTTGCGTTTTGGCAAATTTTCAAGAGAGCTCCAATAGCGCTAGATGGGGCCCTACAAGGTACATGTTGTCAACCTTAATGGCTCTATCTAAATGCAAGCCATGGACGCCTCTAATGATCCCTTCCTAATCAATGGATATCACCTAAAGAAGTAATTCCCTCCTTGGGGATCCTAACAATTACACCTAGCACTCTCCCTCCCACTAGGATGCCACTCACTCTTGCCTCTAATGTTCTTATTGATTGTCTTCATTTTGATATTGTTGAGGTGGATGATGCTTTATTTTCCCTTTATATCACCTCCCATCCCTACTCTGCAACATTCTTGTCTAATCCCATAGAGATGGCATGGATGGTTCTAATAAGTAATGTTCTAGTCCCATGAGTAATAAAAGAGAAAAAAAAGAGAATAAACATTGAGTACACGAGAAAAGGACTTTGGTCCCTACCATGCCAACCTGCACTTCAAGAAAAGATGGAAACACCCTCGAGAGTAGGAAAAATGAAAATATATATATATATATTATGGAAGAATAGGAAGAAATTCCCTATCATAACAGGTCTTGTTCCAAGAACATGTAGTAAATACCCTTAGATGGGAAGTTGGCTATGGAAAAGATAGAAACACCCCACATTCTAGATGCGCTGATTCTTCAATTAACCTTCTAGGATCCAATGCCAAAGCTACCTCCCTTGGTGCATTGTGTCCCCTTCGACTCTCTGAGCATCTGTCTCCTTCAACAAATGACACGTTCCTATATTCCAACATAAGTTATTGAATTTTTGACTACCTTCCTAGGTATACGTCTTTCTCAATAAACATTGATTGATATCATCAACAAGTCCAAGGTGATCTTCATCTCAACAAACCCTTGAGTGATGTGAGCTTTCATCCTAACATGATGGGGATGTGAGTATGGGCTACCTTCTGATTTTCTCAATTGAGTGTGAAATAGAGGATGGGGTAAGTGACTAGTCCTTACCTTTTTCATGTGCACGGCACTATAAGACTCCCTAGCCTTCCTTCTTGCATTGTGTGCTAGCACAGGGCAAGATGCATTGTTGCACCATCAATTGCGCACAAGACATATAACGTTTTCACAAGTGGCAAGGAGGATTATATCAATGGGTATTAGGGATCGGGTTTCCTTCCTATATTTATCAATAGAACGTGAGAAAGAGGGGGGGGAAGGCTAAGTGTGACTAATTTTTCCTTCAATCAACTGAGAGGTAATATTCGAGGGACGTTACAATCACTAGTAATTAGGTATGCTTCTATTTTCCTATCCACACACGAGACAGGCCTCTTCCATCACCATAGGATACCTCACTCTGTTGTTTTATGCATTGTACTATAAGGCTCCGTGGCCTGCCTTCTTGCACCTATGCTAGAGGGATTGGAATGCACCAATGCACCATCAATTGTGCACACTAGCATACTTCCTTTGCATCATTTCCCTTATCAATTTCTAAAACGGACATGAGATATAGGTCCGAATATGAGTGACCATCAATATTGAGTGTTGTATTCTTCACCATTGACAACTTAATGGGTCTTTATTAATGGTGTTACCTCCCTGGATGTTGTTCCATGGTCCCTAGCATATTGGACATGTGCTGTGGTGCACCGTGGTACCTCTTGTAGATGACTTTGACTCCCAGCACATTGACGACGATCTACACCGATGACCTAACTGGGCCAAGTGTTTCTAACCCTACCTCTTGTGTTTATTTATGCGTGTGATATGTCTGAAGTGTGGGGATGCAAGGGTGTGGGTCATGGTTGAGTACTAGGCCCTTGCTGAGTAGAAAACCCAAGCGCCTCTCTGTGTCTTGTTTGCACCCTACTCTTTGATCCTTAACCAATATTATGTTTTTTTAATGCCTTATTCAGGTCCCTTCCTCACCCACCCACTCTATTCTACCATGTTCCCATGGTTTTTCCTTTCCCTTTCGCCTTTTTTTCATTTTATTGATCCTCCATGTGAATGTATCTTACATTTGTCGAAATTGGAATCTAACCCTATAGCCTTGTTTGTCCATTTGAATTGGCCAGTTTTCCTTTTTATTGCCCTTTTTCCAAGCAAGGATTCATCAGTTATTAATTTTTAAAGAATATTATGCGAGTTGAACGTGTTTCTATGCAAACACACATTTTTAGCACAGGAACTACAGTTTGATATGATAGCCCTAATCTTTCCCTTTTCTCGTACACTTTTCCTTTTTACATATCCTCTTTTTTATACATGGATTGGTTGTTATTTATTTTTCCATATTTACATGTTTATTTTTACGCGGTTTTTTGCTATTTTTTCATGTGGACACACTCTTTCTCATTGAGTGGCACCTGTTTGAATAGCCTCAAGTTGTAGTCTCCTAGAATTTTTTTCTTTTTTCTCCACCTTGTTCTGGTGCGCTGATTTTGTATTATTAAATTTTCATTGAGTTTTACTATACATTTTTACCCCTTTTCCACGTGAATGCATTTTTTACATTGGAATCATGTTCTGGACCTGGAAACCTTGTCAAACACAACTCCCTTGACTTTTATTCTTTTAGTTGCCCCTTGTTTCGAAAATCAAATTTCCCTAAATGAATTTTTATTTTGATTTTTATCAATTTTTTCCATGGGAACACTCCCATTTGTCATCAAACCATGTTTTGATCTGACAGCCCTATCCGTTTTGTCAAATCAAATATATTTTTTATCACTACATTCCATTTTGACCTTCCAATTCTTTGTTATTAATTTTTTATTATATTTTTTATCTTATTTTTCCATGTGACCATGTCTTATTCTTGTCAAACTGTGTTTTGACTTGACAACTTGTGCAACACCTTTGCTCGAACATTTTTCCTTCTTTTTGCACTTCGTTTTGGTTGACTAATTTTTCATTATTAATTTTTACATATGTTTCATGTGTAAATTTTATCCTTTTTTCATGTGAATGCCCGATTTTTTCCTCATAATGTGTGTTCGTCCGTCTAGCATGTTGCATCTAGCCCGCACATTCTTCTCCTGCTCCCATCTGATCTCATCCCCAAAAATTGTTTTACCCCCGCTGCCCCATAATGGCACGTGGGACGGGGGGAAATTTTTATTTTTATGATTATTTTCAAAAAATAAAAATAATAAATTACAACCCCCCAACCATTTCTCCTGCCCCGTCACCTCTCTCCTCTTTCGTCTTCTTTCTCTCTTTCTTTTTGTCAACTTCTCTCTCCTCCCTCTCCCTCTCTCCCCCCACCATCCCTCCTCCCCCTCCCTTTTTCTTTCTTCTTCTCGTCTCTCCCCTCTTCTTTCCTCTCTCTCCTCCCCTTTCTCCTCCACCAATTAGCCCACCACTACTCCCTTGCTCCCCTTGCCTTGGTGGGCACTTCCTCCCCTGACCGCCTACTACCTCGCCTCCTTCCCGCCTCCGCCACTCCTCGACCTCCACCTCCCTACGCCTCAGCAGTCGCCACACCTTGGCTACCCCCTCACACCCGCCTTCACCCCACCTTCTCCCTATCTTCACCCCCTCAGGCCTCCTTACTTGCTCGTTGTGACACCTCCCTCGACCCATCCATGGTCGACGTCCTTATGGAGCAGCTCCTCATGCACAGCTGCCGCAGGGATGCCCTCATCTGTTGTTGTCTACTAATGTATCACACTCCTCTAGGTGGACGGACATGACTAGTGGCTCGCCTGACGTGGCCTCTAGTTGGTCCCAACAGTTTATGTCCAACACCCCCTCACCCTTCTACCCACTTTCCTTGATCCACCCTCCCCCCATGTGCTCTTGCCTTTGCCCTGCCCCTCACCCGCACCCCGTATTTCCTTTAACCTCCCGAATTGGACCCTACCCCCCATTTTACCCACAACTCCTAATTTTGGCCCCCCACCCCCTTAGCCCCCTTCGCACCCCCTCCCTCACTAGGGGTCGTTCATACAAGATTATCCTATGTAGTTTTTTCTCATGGTTGTTCGCGTTCATGGGGGCCCTCGTTCCTGTGTTCCTAGTTTGTAGCTACTATTCATGAGCAAGCCTACAGTGACTTTTCTATGTGTTTTACACTCCATGGTCGCTCACGCATAGATTTTTTTTGTTCGTGGTGTGCGTGCCATCTAAGCCCCCATTCACATGCAAGGACATGCATATGGTCTTCTTTGGGCTGTGGATTTGTTGCTATTCACATTCCAGCTACCATCCGTATAGCCGATACTCGCCTTTTACCCACTTATTTATTTTTTTAAATCCAAAAACACACAAAATTTTATTACAAAAATCAAATTAAATGGAAAAAAATACTGGGAAATCACATGTAAAATCAATTTTTTTTGAAAATGTTGCAAACTTCAATCTTTGACTAATAACAAAGCAATCATATATCTAACAATTGCCATCTTAGCAACTAAACTGAATGTCTTCATAATCTATATCATATGTTTGAGCATAGCCTTTTAGAACCTAGCCTTATACTTTCTAACATAACCATCTATATTATGCTAAATTTTGTAGACCCACTTACAGCCAATTGCTTTATTGCCCTTCAGCAAAAGTACTAGATCCCAAACCTTCTTAACCTCTAATGCAGCCATCTTCTTATCCATTGTTGCATCCCAATGAGCATGATCAATAACATCCTCAAAACAAGTGGGCTCAACATTCTCAACCACCTTTACCACATAAGTTTAATGATGAGCTACATAGCCTTCAAAACCTAATCTTTCAACAAGGTATCTGATCCTGCTAAGCTTGCACACCACACCTGCTAAGCTTGCACAGGGTCCTAATAAAAATACCAAGCTCGTTATCCAAACTCTCTGAACCACTAGAATCTCAAATAAATGCCAAATCACTAGCAGATGCACCATTACTCTCTAATACTTCCTTCTTTAACACTAGTAGATGCATTTGAAGATGTGGAATTTCTCCTTAGTCTCCTAGACCAAGGGCTAACTCTAGACCTAGTATCAAATGAAGATTTTGGTCCAATAAGACTCTTTGATTCTTGCTTTTATTATTGAACATGACTATCACATCATCATCATACAAAGTATCACCACTAGATGCATACCAATTGCTCATCTCATAAAAAATAACATCCATGTACACTTTGAACTTACCTATGTGAGAAAGAGTTATAATAGTGATACCCTTTTTACTGCAAAGTGTATCCAATGAAAATACATTTTTCAGCCTTAGAATCAAGCTTCTTTTACAACTCATTTGGTACATGAACATATGCAATACAACCAAACACTTTCAAGTGTGACACATCAGGATTCTTGTCTGTAAAGTATTCTTCAAGGGTCATTCCATGAAGTACAATTATGGAAGTT
Source organism: Lygodium microphyllum (assembly GCF_053477565.2). Taxonomy (NCBI): domain Eukaryota; kingdom Viridiplantae; phylum Streptophyta; class Polypodiopsida; order Schizaeales; family Lygodiaceae; genus Lygodium; species Lygodium microphyllum. Next base: position 84,320,255 of record NC_141159.1, on the reverse strand, counting down.
CTATTCATAATATAGACATTATTATGAACAACTTCTAACCAAAAATATTTTGGCAAATTTTTTTCTGCCATCAATGCCCATGCAACTTCTGTAATATGCCTATTTTTTATTTTTGCAACCCCATTTTGCTATGGGATATATCTACAAGTAAACTGTCTCTTTATCCCACTAGACCTCAAGAAGTCTCTGAAATCATTAGAAAAGTACTCTTCCTCTCCATCTCACCTCAAGTACTTAACTTTCAAGCCTATTTATGTTTCAATAGGAACCTTGAAAGTTTTAAAGTACTCAAACGCATCACTCTTTTCCTTCATGAAATATGCACAGCTTTCTTGAACAATCATCAATAAACGTGCTAAAATATTTACTACCACCAAGAGATATGTTTTGTGTAGATCCCCAAACATCTATATGCACAATATCGAGTATATTCATGCTCACATCTCTATCATGTGAAAATTGTTATATTGCTTGCTTACCAAAATGACATGCTTCACACACTTTATGAAATTTTATAACTCTAAAAGCAAACCTTGTCAGAAACCCTTTGGGCTACATTAATTTTAGCATTTACATATTTACATGTCAAATACGTTCGTGTCATATTTCAATGTATGCAACCACTCCTTTATCTTTAGCATGCATAATAATATTTATAGCAAGAGTTCCAATATTTAAAGTAAACATGCAGCAATCTCTACTTCCTTTTGTGACCAACCTACAGTTATTATCAAAATATTTCACAAAATAGCATTTTGTATTAAATCAAACTTGCAGTCTTACTCTACTATCTTATCAACAAACACTAAATTATTTATGATGGATGGCATACGTATTACATCTAATAGGCTCTTTGTCTAACTATCATGTAAGGACAAGGAAACGTTTTCAATGTGTAAAATTGGGTGGCATAAATCATTACATATCTACACATAACCAAAATTTTATAAATTTTGTATCTCTCCAAACCATTCAACATGTCTAGTCATATGATTAGATGTATCTAAATCAACATATAATCATCATGTGTGGTCTTTCTTGTAACAATATTTATCACATGCTACATAACAAACAAAATTTTTCCATTTTTGTCTTTATAATGTCGTGAAGATGATGCATAGTTTCCTTGCTGCAATTTACCACTGAAAATATAATCCTTTTTAGCATAACACTAGGCTACAATATGACATATTTTTCCACAATAATGATAAACAATACTAGATTTGCTAGAATCTATGTTCTGCCATCCATGTCTTTCTCTAGGGCTCCCTCTGCCTCTAAAGTTGCCATGGTCTCCTGAACCTTGCATATCACCAAACTATTAAATTAATATGTTTTGCTAGTTATTACCAACATATCCCATACCACAACCTCTTGAAGATGACCTGCCATGTCCCCTTCCTGAACTATAGTAGAATGCTTGGACTTGTTCACTGTTTTTTAAATGATTCACCCTACATGTTTGTTCAAAGATGAGAGAGAGAGAGAGACAGGGAAACTCATTCTCCATGAACCTTCAGGTTCCCATAGCTTTCTTCATAATTCCACACTAACTGAGAAGCACACAATACAATGTAAAGTAACCTAGTCTTAGTGTTGACTAGACTGACTAACTCTAGTCAGGTCACCTACTAACACAAACCCGACTTATTCAATGTAGTCACATGGAGACAACACACACCTAGCTATCACAGATGTCGGTCACACATAAAGATGTACCTACTGAGCTTGACCTCTAACACTCCCCCTCAAGCTCAAAAAACAAAACTCAAGTCATCTACATCACTCCAAGTAGCTGTCTAAAGTGAATGAACTTATCTTTACCAAGTGATTTGGTAAAGATGTCTGCTACCTGGTCTTCAGTCTTCACATGCTCCAAGTCAATCTGATCTGCTAAAACCATTTCCATGATGAAATGGTAGTGAACCTCAATGTGTTTTGATCTTGCATGATAAATAGGATTGCTTGCTAACATAACATTGCTCAAATTGTCACAGTACAGCTTGACTTTGCTATCCAAGTGTACTCCCAAGTCATTCAACAATTTCTGTAACCACATAGTTTCACAGGCTGCTAAGGCTGCACCACCATACTCTGCTTCCGTACTGGACAGTGCAACTGTAGGCTATTTCTTACTCTGCCACAACTGATCATGCTACTACCAAATCCAAATGCATAACCACTGGTTGACCTCCTGTCATACGTGCAACCAGCCCAGTCAGCATTAGTATACCCCAACAAGTCAAGGGGTTTCCCATATGCATAAAATGGCCCATGATCTGTGGTACTCTTTACATATCTCAGAATTCTCCTGACTGCATCAAGTGTGGTTTGCGAGGCTTCTGCATGAACTGACTGATCAGCCCCACAGCATAACTCAAGTCAGGTCTAGTGATCGTGAGATAGATCAAGCTGCCTACCATCTATCTGTACATGGTAACATTCTCAATCTCTGTCCCAACATCAATCTGCAGCTTGACATTCTGCTCTAAAGGCGTATCCATAGGCTTGCAATCAGCCATACCATATTTCTGTAACATGTCCTGAGCATACTGCTTCTGTAGCAGCCATATGCCTTGAGGTGTAGAGACAACCTCAATCCCGAAAAAATATTTCAGATCTCCTAGGTCCTTGACCTTAAACTCAGCCTGTAAACATGTCTTTACTTCAGCAATCTCGCTTTCATCATCTCCTGTAATGATTAAGTCATCAACATAGACCACTAGAAATACATAGCCACGATCTGTCTTCTTCACAAACAAACTATGATCAGCATCACCCAATGGGAAACCATGTTGCTGCAAATAACTGCTGATGAAAGCATTCCATGCTCTGGGTGCCTGTTTCAACCCATATAATGCCTTTTTCAGCCGGCATACATGTGCTGGAAATTCTGGATGCACATAGCCTTCAGGCTGTTCCATGTAAACTTCTCCCTGTAACTCTCCATTCAGAAAGGCATTCTTTACGTCCATCTGCCATAGTTTCCAGCCTCTAGCTCTGTTGTCAAAGCAATCACAATTCTAACTGTAGCCATCTTTGCTACAGGGCTGAAAGTCTCCTCATAATCAAGACCATACTGCTGCACATTCCCTTTTGCAACCAGCCTGGCCTTGTATCTTTCCAATGATCCATCTGATTTACATTTTACCTTATACACCCACTTGCAGCCAATAGGTGTTTTGCCCTCAGGCAATTGTACCAAATCCCATGTGCCATTTTCAGCCAAAGCTGAATATTCCTCATCCATAGCAGCACGTCAATCCTCATCTGCAATGGCCTCATCAAACTTACTTGGTTCTCTAAAACCTATTACTTTTGTCATATAAGCATAATGATGGGCTGAATATCCAGTGTAAGTATACCTGTCAACTGGTCGTCTGACCCTCTCTGATCTCCTGAGCTGTGGCTCACTGTGAGCTTGCCTCTCATGAGGTAGCACATAATGACTTTGCCTAGCACCTGGCATCATAACAGACGGAATCCCCAATTCACTGTCTAAGCTATCACTGCTAGATGAATCATAACCTGCAGTGAGTGGACCTGTTACATCTTCAAAAACCTTTTCTTTCCCCTTATCTGTTCTCCCCCTCATTGACATATCCGTGTCAGTGGATGCAGTAGTGTGACTGCGCAATCGTCATGTCCAAGGACTCACTGTAGATGATACATCACCTGCTTGACCACTCATGGAAGTACTCTCTGCAGAATTTTTTCAGCATGACTCATACTGGGTGAGCCATCAGTAGGCACTGCAACAGGATTCCCATACCACGATGCTAACTCATCAAATACCACATCTCTGCTTATGAGTGTTTCATGCATAGAAGGTACATAACACTTATAAGCATTCCGTTCCTGTGCATATCCCACAAAGACACTCTTCACTGCCTTAGGATCCAATTTCTTCCTCTTCTCATCCGGTATATGCACATATGCAATGCTGCCAAATACTTTCAAGTGTGAAATATCAAGTTTATGACCATATAGCCTCTCATATGGAGTGACATCATGAATCCGTGCTGTAGGGGTTCGATTTAGCACATAGACGGCAGTCATCACTGCTTCAGCCCAATAACCATTTGGTAGACATTTCTCATTCAGCATAGCTCTAGCGGATTCTATCACGACTCTGTTTTTCCTCTCTGCAACACCATTTTGCTATGGTGTATAGCTACATGTGAGCTATCTTCTGATCCCATATTTAGCAAGATACCTGTCAAAGTAATTAGAGACATATTCACCTCCTCCATCTGATCTCAAATAGGATATGTAGCAGCCCAACTCATTTTCAGCATGCTTCTTGAAGTCTTTGAATGCATCAAACACATCATCTTTATGCTTCAAAACATAAAGCCAAGTGTACTACTGAAATCATCAATAAATAAGACATAATACCATGCACCTCCAAAAGAAGCATTATGCGAAGGACCCCAAACATCAGAGTGCACCAATTGTAAAGGCCTAGTGCTATTTTTTACATGTTTTATGAAAGAAAACCGTGCTTGCTTTCCAAACTGACATGCAGGGCATACATGACCAAAGTCATTATACTTGAATTTAGGTAATCCAAGTACTACTTCCTTCTGCTGCATAGATTTCAACTTTTGTACATTGACATTTCCAATCCGCTTGTGCCAGATCTCTATATCCCAAATGGCACTCTCATCATGAGAAAACATGGCTGCCTTAAGTCCCGGAATGGTCGCATCCAATGTAAACATCCTACCATCCCTTCTGCCCTTGGCAATTAACTTGCAGCCATTTCCATACTCCTCAATGAAGCATCCA